>NW_027496040.1:142500-208248 GCF_021521415.1 Bidens hawaiensis
GGGGAACCACTCGGGTTCCCAATATGTTTCATCTCCAACATATCCAAAAGTGCCCCTAGCAAATCGGCTAAAGGCATCTTCAAAAGAAGTCAGTTTTATGAACCCGAATCTTCAAAAGATAAACAAACAATTGTGTGTCTGATTGATTGGAACACATTCATGTAGTTTGGTAAAGATGGAACACCATCCCTACCAATTAAACAACTTTTAGATACTTTAGTAAAAGATGAGAGCGTTATAGATTTAAAAAAAGTGGTGTATTTAAACATAAACCTCCAATATAATAAATACTAAAGAAAAAGAAACCCCGTTTTTGGGTAGGAACCGTACCCAGCCCGGCCACTGACCGGTTCTAGCCGATATCCATCCATCCATACCTCTAGAACCCTGGTCCGATTCCTACCCAGCTCCCAAAAAAAAAACCCGTATCCAGTTCCTTGAAGAACCCAATTCAGGTTGTACCCGATGGAGCCGTACCCAGCTCTAGTTCCTAATAAAAACCCAACTTATGTATCTCTAGGCATTGTTGTAAAAATTCCGAGTAAACGTCGATTAACCCCGATCACTTATGATTGATTCCCAGTTTCTATCCACCGTCTGACCGTGCTGTAGCGATTACTACAACACTGCGCTCTAGATGAAAACTCGCATCCAATAAATACTAAAACCGGTAACTAATTTAACTAACTTATAACATATCCTATGGCTACTAGACATAAGAAAAATCTTGTAATTAGGTTGGTGATGGTGGGGCTGGTGCTGAAGACAATCAAACTTACACGCAATTGTTCTATGTCTAATTCTCCACCATAAGTAGACTCTAATAATCAATCGGTGCACTCAACTTAATTAATTTCAGGTAACAACATCTTCTCCAATTTCTATGGTTTTTTTTTTTTTTTTTTTTATATTTTTGCTTTAATTATCTTTACAAACCGTCTGATTCATTCATTCATTCATCTTCAAGGTTTGACGCTCTTTAATACCATGCGTAATTAATAAATACTCCGTTGTTATTAACTTCTTAGATCTACTAATTAATTCCTTATAATAAATAATAATAATCGAATTTATTATTGAAACGTTACCTCCTAATTCATAAGGAGTGTTTATGAATAATTAATAAACGAGCCGAGCTCGAGCTTGAAAAAAAAGACTCAACAGCCGAGCTCGAGCTTTAGAAAAAAGACCTCGAAATGAGCCGAGCTTGAGCTCGAGCTCTCGTAAGCCAAAACGAGCCGAGCTCGAGCCTAGTCGAGCTCGGGTTTGGTGCGTTTACACCTCAAGGGGGTGTAAACGAGCCGAGCTCGACTAGTCTCGAGCTTGGCTCATTTTGACTTACCAGAGCTCGAGCTCGGCTTGTTTTGAGCTCTTTTTTTAAAGCTCGGGCTCGGCTCGGGAGTCATTTTTTCAAGCTCGGCTCGGGCTCGAATCATTTGTTATTTATTGATCAATTTTTATACATTTTTAATTATATTTATATATTTTCAGAAAAATTTAACAAGCCTAAGCTGCGCTCGAGTTCGTGTGCAGTACCTTAAACAAGCCAAAGCTTGGCTTGAGCTCGACTGTGTAGTTTGAAATTAATACATAGAAGTACAAAAGAGTACCAACTTAATAATACACCAGGATCGTTAATGCTCGACGAGCCTAGACGACCTTCTCATACAAAACTCTGGCTTGATAACTAAACGAGCTTCATTTGAGGCTCGGCTCGGCTTGGCTTGTTTCGAGCTTTTTATCAATCCGAGTAGCTCATGAACGGCTCAGCTCGTTTGCACCACTAGTTTTTACGCAACAAAGTCAACGATGGATTCCATGATTTAACCTAATACTTTCTAATTTCACTATTTCAGAAACCTATTGATATGGAAATCCTATCCAATCATTCAGCTCCATGTTGCCTACATGTAAGCACCCGACAACAGTTTTCCGATAGAAGAAGAAAGCATAAATTTGATCATAGTTTCGTGAGATCACAAGTATGGTTTCCGTCTAGTTTTCACTTAAACAGTCATAACAGACCTCGTGAATATGTACCAGTACGCGCTCTTAAAGCGGACGAGGGTGTTATTGATCCAACCGAAGCCTTAAACAACGTGACGAAAAGAAGGGGACCCGTATCAACACCAAAGGTTATAATACCGGGATTACCTGATGATTCAAAAGGTGACGTTACAGTTCCTGTAAGCACGGGTCAATGGGAGTGGAAGCCAAAATTCAACATCCATTATGAACGTTCGGGTTCAAAAAACACTAACGCGCCCCAGGTTCTGTTTCTACCCGGGTTCGGTGTCGGGTCGTTTCATTATAAAAAGCAGTTGAAGGATCTTGGTCAAGATTATGGAGTATGGGCCATTGACTTTCTTGGTCAAGGTTTGTCATTAGCACATGAGGATCCTACACGTAAGCAACAGCAACCGGATGATAGTCAAGTTGATGATCCATTTTGGGGATTTGGAGATGAAACCGAACCGTGGGCGGATAATCTTGTTTATTCTATTGACTTGTGGCAAGAACAAGTGGCATATTTTATACAAGAGGTATGCAAAATGTATATATCACACAAGGTCTCTAAGAATTTGTATACCTCGGCCGAGCCAAAATAAAAAGGCTCGTAGGGCCTAACGAGTAATGAAATATATAAGCTAATATTTTTAAATGACATTAACGTTATAACAATAAAAAAATGGCAAAAATATTGTAATAAAATCAAATACAATAAAAATTCTCAATATTTTTTTTATTATTGATTTTGTCATTTTCGTTTGGGCCCAATAACCTAAATTTTATCCAATGAATTATGAATAAAAAATTTCTTGGGCCTGATAATTTTAAGAGGGATCAAAATCCAATTATAATACATAAGAATATTTTTCAAGTATAAAATTTTGCCCCTCCCCCCCAAAAAAAAGTGCCTCGGCCAAGGGTGCGGCTCACGCACCCTCGAGGCCGGCCTTGAATTATCACACAAAGTATTGATTTTTTATAGTTTAATTTGTATGAATATTTCACAGGTTATCAAGGAACCGATTTACATTGTGGGGAATTCACTTGGTGGATATGTTGCGCTTTACTTTGCAGCGTGTTATCCTCATTTAGTAAAAGGTGTTACGTTACTTAACGCAACACCATTTTGGGGATTCTTTCCAAACCCTGAAAGAAACCCGAGACTTTCAGAAATATTCCCATCGGCCGGGACGTTTCCGCTTCCTCTACGTGTCAGAAAAATCATAGAAATTGTGTAAGTTATATTAATGTTATATTAATCTATATTTATAATAATAGTAAGGCGACTGATTTTTTTGTTTATTTGTATGTATATAGTTGGAAGAAGATAAGGGATCCTAGTAGCATTAGGGAGATATTGAAGCAAGTTTATGCGGATCATTCAACAAATGTAGATAAAGTATTCACTCGTATACTTGAAATAACCGAGCATCCAGCCGCTTTAGCATCATTTGCATCAATAATGTTGGCTCCTCAAGGAAAACTGTCTTTTGGAGAGGCTTTATCTGGGTATCTTTATTTGTAGCATATGTTTCTCTTCTTACCGTCTAAAGGCACTTATTATTATTATTATTATGTGTAATGTTAGATGTAAAGCTCAAGACGTACCGATATGCCTTATGTATGGAAAAGAAGACCCTTGGGTGAGACCTGTGTGGGGTCTGCAAGTGAAGAAGCAGTTGCCTGAAGCTCCTTATTATCAAATAAGCCCAGCGGGCCATTGTCCCCATGATGAAGTTCCCGAGGTATGTAGCGTAACGTGTGCTTGACGTCTTGTTATTTTTGTCTTTAACAAGGTTATTTTCTTGCATTTGCAATATAAGCATGTTATGCAGCATGTGTTTATGTTCCATGACCATAATCCCTTGTGAACAGGCCAGTAAACGAATTAATAACCAAACGTTTAGTGTTCGTTTAGTTAATAACCAAGCGAACATGAACAAGTTTTTTTGTTCATTTAGTTCAACGAGCGAACATGAACGCCTGTCTCATTCTTTCATTTACGTTTGTTGACATTCGTTCGCTTACATTCATTTATGTTCATCGCCCGTTACACTTTATTATAGTTTTATGAATTTAAAGTATCACCAGTTACAATTTAGTCTAGTAGTCTAGTTTTATTAATTTGTGAGGTCCAATATATAGATATTTGTTCATCGATGTTAAGTTATGTTCCATTATTTGTTTTCCTTTACGTTCGTTAACCGTTCGTTTTACTATCAACGGACGGACGTAAACGAACACGCTCATTTTCTTAACGAACGACCGCGAACAAGAAACTCCATTTGTTTAATTGTGTGTGTTCGATCGTTTGTTTGGTCAAAATTAAACCAGCAAACACAAACATTCCCTGTTTGTGTTCGTTCAACTCGTTTACAGGCCTACTTGTGAACGCCTTTTTATAGACACAATAATGAAATATATTCAAGGTCACTCTTTTAAGCCGTTTAGTTTTAAATGGATTGATTTGGGTTGTTTTTATCTCGAACAAGTTAAAAATTTTTTGGGTCTTATTATTAACCTTCTAAATCATTTAATTCAAATATTTAGATTATTACTGTTGTAATAAAATTGTTTTAGCAGTCTGCAGTCATAATCTATGCATTAATTATTTATGAGCATCTATAAGTAAAAAAGTTATTTACACATCTATGCAACCCGACCCGCCCCGCCCCTTTTCAATCCAACCCGTTTTATTCATTTTAATTTCTTTTTATTTAATGCAGGTAGTGAATTATCTCCTACGTGGGTGGATAAAAAACTTGGAGTCCAAAGGTTTTGTGGCACTGCCATTGGTTGATGATGAAAGCGGTCGGTTTGATGTGGCTAAGGATTTGGAATATATGAGAGACGGGAAAAAGAGATCGGTGAGGGTACAGTTTTATGGGTCGGAGACATCAGTTTGGAGCAGGTTGGCTTCTTATTTCAACAATCAATTACAAGATGTCAGCATTAAGTTCATGTGATGGATCTTGTTAAAGCACATATATGCATATAGTGTGAAATACTCATGTGTAGTATTCATATTTTAGATGTATATAAATTAGAAGATTTTAAAGTTTCTTCAAATACTAAAAATTAAAACCACTTTAAAAATAGCTTGTTACCAGATAACTTGTTAAAGTTTTGTGAACGGGCGTTCTAGTTGTACGAAAAGTTGTTGACGCAAAAGTTTTTTATTCGAATCAGTTGAAAAATAGTTGTGCTGGTAGACAATGCATGTTTGTTCCTCGCGTATATTGGGTGTTTTAAGAACCGGGTAGAGATGGACACGGTTCCAGTTACGGACTGGGTTTTTGGCTGGATTTTAATCAACTGAAATTTGACAAAGTAGAGGTGGAACAGGTTTCGGTTCCGATTTTTGGTTTTAAAACATATATTGTTGTTTTATGGGGAAGGTTCATGAACATTTTAATCTTAAAATGAGAATGTAGGAAATAATACCAATCTACATAAACAATGATTTACAATAACAAAGAAAAACATCTAAAATTTACAACAAAAGAATCAAAATCAAGAATAAAATAATAACACCAAATACCAGCAAATATTATAACAGAAAAAGAAAAAATCCAATAATAACAACAAAAATATAAATCAACAAATACTTATAACGTCACATAATCAAAAATTAGCAAATACGAACAAAATATAATAACAAATTGGTTTTCACTATTTACATGTTAAGAATAAAATTTATTTGATCCTGTTTGTTATTATTATTATTATTACATACTTTAAATTCAAATGATATATTGAAGTCCATGCAAAACTTTATAATAGGCCCAAATGGTCAATGTACGTTTAGAACTTTAAATGCGTTATTAATAGGTTTTAAAGCCCAAATTAATGACCAGACAGCCCACGTATATCTTTATTGTCTTTTCCACCAATATTAAATCAACAAATAGCATAATTTCCCTAAAATAATAATAAAAAAAATCTACACAAAATACTTTTAAATCAAAGTATTTATGAAGTATTTGTCTATAGGGTTGGCTTATTCTACGCCAACAAAAATGAGAAATGAGAAGTGTGAGAAGTCATAATTGATTGATATGTGTCAAGTGGGTATCAAAGATAAAATAGTATAAAAGTAATAGTGTATATTTTCTCTCTCCACATGCAAGTCACATGTCAATTCCCCCATTATTTTAAAACGTACATAACTTTTTTATATGACATAGTTTTTAAAACAAAAATCACTATAATAACAAACGTTTTTTTATCTTTAGTATAAGTATGACTTTGTTATATAAAAATTAAAAAAAATATACGTTATTGTGTCATTGTGTCTTTTCGTCATTGTGTCTATCTGTTTGTTATTGTGTTTTTTCTGTCATTGTGTCTTTCAAATCATCATTGTGCTTTTTTTAAAATGCTAATAATACGGTTGTGTAATAATAATACGTAAATATAATGATAAAATAACAACAAATTATCTAATACATAAAACACAATGATGAATACATATTACACAATTACATGAAAGGTAATACAGAATGATGAATATATATAACACAATGACCTGAAACGTAAAACACAATGGTGAATACATATAATATAATGACCTGAAACGTAAAACACAATGGAAACTACATATTACACAATGACATGAACGTAATACACAATAACTAAAACACAATGATAAGTAGAAAGACAAATGATGAGCACAAAGACATAATAACAAACAAAAAAACATAATGACGTAATCTTTGTTTTAATTGTTATCTTTAATACAAGTATCAATTGATAACACAATAACCAAAATATATAACACGATGCATAGAAAAACCCAATTAAATCATAATGAACAACCAATAACACAATATAAAAAACCTACTAATTTTTTTTATTTTTATATAACAATATGATACTCATATTAAAGATAAAAAACGTTTGTTATTACGGTGAAATTTTTTAAAAAACATTATGTTGCATGAAAAAATTATGGACGTTTTAAAATAATTGGGGAAATGACATGTGCTTCGCATGTGGAAAAAAAAAAGTCAACAAAAGTATATTACTACCTTTATGCCATTCTCATGAATTTATTTTCTTAAACTAATCTCCATCATTCAAATATAAGATCAATGGATTAGATTCTTTCTCACCCTTCTTATTTTTGTTGTCATTTGTATTTTAACTTTATATTTTGTTTATAATCATCATACAATATATTGATAATACGGTTTACAAACAAATTATAATTGGCAATTGCATAAGGTCGGCTTAATGAGTTCGGAGACCTAAATCCAAATGAGATTTTGTAGCTCTTTGATGACCACTATATAAAAATAATTAGTAAAAAAAACCCTGCTACAGGTTTTGAACTCATGACTTACGACTTATCAATAGATAAGTTTGTCACCAGACCAATACATAACTTTGAGTTTTGCCTATGATAATATATCTATAAATAATGGTGTTTTTTTTTTTTTTTTTGGATTTAGAGACCTAATTAAGTGTGAACCTAAAGTCCTTGTCTGGTGTCTGAAATTACTCTAAATTAATAATGGTGTTTTGCTTTTGCTACCTTTAATTGTTATACCAAAGTAACTAAAATAAACATTATGAAACATCTCACCTTTTACAGAGTTATGTTGATGACGCCATGACGGTACTAACAAAAGTAAAGAGACAGAAAATCCGACATTCCGACCCATATCTTGTACACAACATTCAGATAACGCTGTAAGAATATTCACTTAATACGTAAGTGTGCCTTCGTGATCATGGAGATATATGTTCTCTTTTGTGTCAACTATTGTTCATATATCTAAAATCTTTTTTAACGTGTCTAATAAACGTGATGAAATGTAATAAATGAATATTTAACCAGAAATAACTCATGTTTTAATCATTTGCAACACACCTTATATTAACTTTATATTAACTGTGGGATAGTCAACCAAATCTAGTTCAAAATCTCAAAATATACAAGACATTTTGTTTTTAAATTGGTAATAAGAGATATGTAAATTAGATTTTAGTAATACAAACTATAACTCATTAGCCACTTAGCCATGGATAACTAATATTTGCATATATATATATATATATATATATATATATATAAGTTTTTAATAACCAAATTTTAAAGAGGAATGTTGTAGCCTATAGGTAGGGAAGGTAAAAGGATCTGAAGCTTGCAGGCAAACCTGAAAACCGAATTCGTAACGGGTATTCGAGTATGAGAGTAGTATTAAAAAAAATTTCAGAGATAACATAGGTGATATCATGTTTGATTACCCGAAATATACAAATTCTCATTTACCCAAAGCAAACATGCAAATGCTATATACATGTTTATGTTTTTATTTGTCTTTGAATAATAAAAATAACATACTAATTTACTAAGTTTTATACATCAAAATGTCTTGAATAACAAAATTATATAAAAACTAAAGTACTAAGAAATATATTTGAAATCTTATTGATAACTTTTACAAACTAAGCGAATAACTAATATAGCAAATACACGATTGAGTATAATCCACATATTTTAGGATTGACTCTTAACGCGTGCAATGTGTGCAGCCATAGATGAGTCACTAACGCTACGGACCTAGAGGTCCAATCAAGCCGAGCTGCCCGCGAGCTACTCGATATCGGCTCGTGAAAAAACTTAATCGAGCCAGGCTTAAACGAGCTCGAGCCTAAAAGTAAGCTTGTTTAATAAACGAGCCTGAGCCCGAGCTTCACTTATCGAGCTCGAGCCGGCTCGTGAGCCTAAACTAGCCTGTCATTTGTATAATTTTTATATTATATATACATATATCTTTACATGCACACATATATATGTATATAATAATTAATAAATTAACAAATAACTAAATAATTAAAATATATATACAAATTAATTAATAAATAGTAAGCGAACCGAGCCCGAGCTGAGCTCGAGCTTGAAAACTACTCACGAGCCGAGCTCTAGCTTAATAAAGATCGAAACAAGCCGAGCACGAGCTCGAGCTCTGTGTAAGCCAAACGAGCTCAAGCCTAGTTAAGATTGGACTCGGCTCGTTTATACCCCTAATGGACCCCTAAAATAGAGGTCTATATTCTTTATTCCCACTAGGACGGCCTTGTAATATTCGACAAAATTTTGCTAACGAATACAAGCCGTCCAAACTCCCAAAGCCTCACTATCATCCCACTAGAAAGAGGAATTGCATAGGATTCAATGAAATGAAACCTAACTAGAATAATAAATAGATTTGTATTGAATAATAATAAATAACAATAAAATATGAAAATGTATTATTATCTAATTATAAAAAGAGTATCCAATGGGGAACACAACATGGCTACATGTTTCTGGTATAAACGTAGCAGGATCCTCGTGGGGGTCTACGTGGGTCCCATGCATCTCCATATACCGACGTTACTTTTTGTCCGTTTTTTCTTTGTTTTTTATTTTTATTTTAGCCAAGATAAATTTAAAAATATTCTGAAATTTTTATTTGATTTAATTTACTATTTTTATTTTTAAAACCTCAACGATATTAAAATTGAAATAATTGCAGTTAGTTGTTTATGTTTTAATTGCGAGCTAAATGTGGTTTTTGTCCCTGCGATTTGTTTAAATTTACGGCTTCAGTCCAATAGTTTTAAATTTATGGTTTTCATCCCTGTGATTTTATTTTGCTTGCAATTAAACCTAACCACTAGCCCCGTTAAGGACTTAAGTCTGGTCGTTAAACCCATCAGCGTGCCCCTCACATGAGGGGGGGGGGGGGTTGTCCTTTCCCCCAAATACACCCTGGCCCCTCACGTGAGGAAGCTTGTGAATTAGGGGTGAGATTTATTTGGGGAGAAAATGACAAAACTATCCCTCACATGAGGGGAACGCTGATTGTTTTTTACGATCAGACTTAACGAGGTTATTGGGGTCGGGTATAATTGCAAGTGAAATGAAACCATAGGGACGAAAATAAAATATTTGAAACTATTGACTAAAACATCAGATTTAAGCAAATCACATAGACGAAAACCACAGTTTGCTTTTTAGTTACTAATATAATTAAAGTAAGATAATTTAAATGGTTTGTTTGCACTTTTATAATAAAACAATTTAATTGTACGAAATTAATATAAACGTTGTAAAAAAGGTTGGTACAAAATCTTGGACTAATCTTTTTCGTGTAAGTAGTATTCAGTAAAATATTCTTTTTATGTCAAAGTGTGATATTATCATGCTACAATGGATTTTTCTTTCTTCATGTGTTAGTTGGTTATAACTTATCTTCCATCACATACCTATGATAAGATGAAGTTGTTAAAGGAGGATAAAATATGTTTTGAATTGTGAAGTTAATTAATCATCTTCTTGTTTCGCACTAATAATATCTTGATTAGGGTTATTTTTGAGATTTCAGGTGTCCTGAACTAAACAGGTACTTAAAAGTGGGCCTTCTACATGATTTTCGTTTAGATAGATTTCAGGTACCCTGTGAAGAATGAGGGTACCATCTTCTTCTCCACAATGCAGTCTTAGGAGTTAGGGTGGTGAAGCTCTTCTTGGTGTCAAGGGTTCGAGCATCGCATATGATGAGTTGGTGTAATTTAGTTTGGTGTAGATTAGATGGAGTATGATAGGTAGGGTGACGTAGACATCTAGCCGTCCTAAAATAAATATTAAAAACCTGTTGAAAGATGATAATATTATATGACATTTTTAAGGTTGAAGTAGTAGTTACTAACGCTGTCACTTTTACCCGAAACTCGAAACCCAACCCGAAAAAACCCGTATCCGAACCCGAACTGACCCGACATGAAAAACCCGAACATGAGAAAAGACTAACCTGAACCCGAACCCGAACCTGAACCGAAGTAATTCGGGTTGGTTCTCGGGATTGATTTATAAGTTTCGGGTCAACCCGAAAAACCCAAATAAACTTTTAGTTTTGAAATTAAATATATTTTTAGGTACAATATGCTTAGTCTTAGTCACTAAAGTAATCAGAATCTGAGCCTAATCGACTATTGTCATTCTAACTATTATGGATCGATTGTTTATTGTTAACTTATGTTTTCCGTTTATGCTGCCTACCCACCAACTACCAGTATGGCACGTGCGTAGGCCACAGTTGGTAGAACAGGAATACTATTCAGCCGGCTATACCTTCTTGGAAACCTACCTTCGGCTATAAATACCCCAAATGGTATGATCATCTCATCTTATCATATACTATCTTGTATCTTACATATTATACCTGATATCTGCTCTAGCAATCTCTTAATATATACTTATATTCAAGAGCAATCTAGTCTGATTCTCACGCCGGAGGGTGGTCACAAGGAGGAACCCCCCCCCCCCTTCTCAGTGACGAGCTCACGGTGTCTGTTTTGCAGGTTATCAGAAGAACCATCTTTGCCGGATCTAACCCCTCGTGGAAAACATCTATTTAACCCCCAGATTATCCGTAATCTGCCCGGGGCTGATTAGTGTTTCTTCAGGTACCATATGAAGAACAGGGGTACCGTCTTCTTCTCCATGATGCAGTCAAAGGAGTTAGGGTGGTGAAGCTCCTCCTGATGTCAAGGGTTCGAGCATTGCCTATGACGAGTTAGTGTAATTTAGTTTAGTGTAAATTAGATGGAGTATGATAGGTGGGGTGACATACTGACATCTAGTCGTCTAAAAATAAATACTAAAAACTAGCTGAAAGATGACTATATTATATGGAATTTATTAGGTTAAGGTAGTAGTTACACACTTACACTACTTTCCACTTTGATGAGATGATAAAACAATTTTGGTGTAAAATAGTAGGTCAATGGTCATGGTCATGGTCAAATCTCGTAAATAGCTACAATGTATTGACTATTAAGACTATGCACCATGGGCGCGGTAGATGGGATGATGAGGGCGCGGTGGGCGCGAAACACCGTGCGCGGGGCGTCGTTTGTGGGGGCGCGGAAGGGGTTCCGGTGGTCGTGAAGATAGGCGCGGAAAGGGGGCTCTCTCTCCTCTCTCACATACACACACACATATATATTGGGGCGCCCAAGTGGCATTAACCATAACGGGACGGGCTTCGATGCCCCGAACGTGGCGTTGACGTGGCACTGTGGAGGGGCTTCGATGCCTCTCACCATAGCATAATGTGACATTCGTCAATTTTTGGCTCGTTTTTGTATTTGTAAACCTGACCCGATGGGTCGTTTCGATGTATTAAAATGTTTTGATAAAGTGATTCTCGACATTTAATATTCATTACTTGTTGTTCGTTGTTATTCAAGTGTTTATAAATTTCCGAGCCTTAAAGTAATCGAGCCATACGCGTAAATAATCCAAAATCGAGAACTATAAAATTAATTATAAAGTTTAGGGTTAAAAATGTAAACTTGAAAACTTTATTTAACTTAAAAGATATTTATATTATCATTTAATGGTTTTTTAAACTTCAGGGACTAATAGTGTAACATTTTAATTCAAATTATATTAAAATAACAAAACCTTACCCAGCCCCTCCCGTCCCCCCTGTCCTGTATTTCCGTCGGGCCTCCGGCCACCTCCGGCCACCGGAATCCGGCGCCGGAGGTGGCCGCCACCCCCTTAAAACTTTGTTTTTAAATAAAAAATTATATAAAAGTTAATAATCGTTAATATAGCATCCTAACGAGCTAATTAATTGCGTATAAACGCCGCGGATTACCCCGAAATCCTCGCCGGAAATCCGGATAGTCAAATGAACGAATTAATGTGAAGACGCTCCTCCACCTAGTATAAATAGACGCCTAAACTCATAAACAACTCGCTCATTCTCTCCAATCCCCCTCCAATACACAAATTTTTCTGTAATTGGGAGCTTCTTTCTTTTATTTTCCGGCAACTGGGTTCCAGCCAAAACAAAACATATTAAGGTAATTGTTATATGCTTGATAATGTCGTTACACCAATAAACAAAACCCCTAAACTAATTGAAACGAACATGGAACAGATTCCTCAATTGAATAATTAGGGTTCATATTCTTATGATGAAGAAGATGAATTTGAAATACTACATTTATATATATTTTCTTATACCTAAAATGAATTGATCTTGTAGTCCAACTGGTTAAGGCTGTGATGTTGTAAACACCAGACCCGGGTCAAGCGTCCTTTCTCTTCTTTTTGGTAGCTGCATATATTATTATTAATATTATTGGAAACCTTTAGAAATTAATACTATATATATATAATTAAAACCAAAACATTAACGAATGATTCACCTGGACCAGTTGGTAACACTCCGAGCTGCTAATGTCAAGACCCGGGTTCGAAACCCCGGGTCAGAACGTTTTTTTTTATACATATAATTTATTAGTTTAATTATTATCTATTAATTTACTTTAAATCATTTAAAATCATAATAAATTTATAAAAACCTTTTTAAATTAAATAAAAATTATGTAAATTTATTATAAAATATATCTCACCATTTTATATGTAAAAAATCAAGTTTCTCGTTTTCGTAAGTCGTTATTAAAAATCGTTTAATAAACGTAACGTAAACTTTAAATTTCTAGAAATCGTTTAGTTCAAGTTTTTCGAACATATAAACTTTGTTTTCTCGCCATTAAAGTGCTTAAATTGTACTAATAACCAAATTGCCGTTAAAACATAAATAATAATATAATAATCTAAGAGCCATAAAATTTATAATGAATTGCTATAAAATGATAACTAACTTCTAAAATTATTCATGCAATTAATTAACTTTAAAATCCCGTTAGAATAGTCGTTAAAAAGTTGTGTTTATTCTTATTTATAGTTCGTACGTATTGACCGATCCGGTTTCCTTTGACGCTTTCGAGTTATTCTTATTCCTTTTTCACTTCAATTACTAAGGTGAGTTTTCACAACCCCTTTTTAAATGTTTTAATGTTTTGAGGTGGCATATGTATCCATTATGAAATTCAAGTATTATTACTTCGATTACTTACAAACTACAATTCAATCATGGACTTGTGTGCTTATTTGTTTAATTGTTATATACGTGGAATTCAAGTGGTTGCCTCATTAAGTATGATCATATGCCCCCTTTTGCACTCAGGTCCGTTTGTATCGAGTGGAAAAGAGACCTCATTATCCAAGTACGTTGGTAGCCCCAACTGGAAAGGACATTCGTTTGTTCTTTACACATAGGTCCATTGCATAGAGTGTAAAGAACCCTTATGTGCTTTTCACAAGTTTTCATGGAATTGTATGGTTTTTACGTAGTATTTAAACTGTGGAAATCTCACCAGCTATATTTATAACTGACCATATTTTATACATATGTTACAGGTACCGTGATTAGAGGATGAAGGACTAGAAGACGCTTAGAATACCTAGGTTATTTAATAAACGAGACAATTGTTTTGATTATTGTTTATCGTTGACTGGTATTGTTTACTTGATTGAACTTGTGTACCTGGCTATTTAATGAATTAATGTTATTATGGTCACTTAATAGTGCCACGTGTGTTTGAGCAATCTTTACGTCACACTCAGGCGTTTCCGCTTCAGCCGGGGTGTCACACATACAACATAATAGAAAAAGAAGGTTATTAAGTGTAACACCCATTTCATGATTTCATTCCATATATTTGCTCAATTGTTACTTAAAATAGACGAGTTTAAATCTTTTTGTTACATAAATTGTTCCATGGAATTACTATGAAACAACAAAGTGACAAACTATTGTAAATGATACTTGTATATCATTATCAATATCAATTTTTACTCTGTCATTTTAAATACAAGAATTATAATTGAATTCTTGAATCATATTTAAACACAATACATGAAAAATTAATCAATCTGTTGTAACACCCCGACCGATGGCGGATTATACATCGGGGCGCCACGTATTGTTTCATTACTCGCGACACTATTTGGGTGTCAATATTTAATAAATACATTTCATTGCGCACGCGCAGAACATGACATAAAGTAACATAAATCATATCATAATTTAAAATATTCAAATAACATAACTTGTCTTGTTACATTTTAATCTAGGTCCAAACAAAAAGAAAGCATCCTACGTGTCATTGAGATTCCCAAAAGCAGCTACAGCAAACCTGAACATGTGTTAAAATAAAACGTCAACACTTGCGTGTCGGTGAGAAATCAAGTTTAATAGATATAAATAGATAAAACAAACACTGCGCGCAACATGTGCTTAACTGGGGTTTAACATAGGGTGTAATCAGATTGTGATCAAGCCTTAGATCATAGCTCATAGTTCAATCCGTGCTCCCAATTGAGCACAAAAACAAGAAAACATTCGTGCATGTGTAATAAAACAAGAAAACCGTAAACGATAGGTCTCCCGTGTTCATCTAATGGATCCATGAAAACTTCGGAATAGGCCGAACAAAGCGGTTAATGATTCACACATACAAATAAATAGCCAAGTAAACGTCCATAACACATGGGGTTTTGCGCACATAAATTTCATAAACAAGTTTAAGACTCAAGTTGTACGAACACATGAACATCCCAAAACGTTAAAAAATAAAAGGGGATTAAGTACGAGATTACTCACCTGAAAAAGGTGTGTTGAAAGATAATGCAAGAATCAACTTTTAAACAAGCACAAGTTATCCTATAAATAAGAGGTTATTGGTTTAACGATTTGTTTTTATGTCTTTAATATATGCAGTAAGTATCGATTTTTTGTTAGTTAAACAAATTAAAATATAATATATTTATTTATATTTACCGAGATTCTGGGCAGAACAGAAGAGAAGACGGAGGCAAAGAGAGGCGCGAAGGATCTTCGGCAGAGAGCAAAGGGAGAAAGATTTGGGGAGTGTTTAAGTGTAGTGTGTGTAGTGTTACAAGAAAATAGTTTTATTTATAGGAAAACCCTAGGGAACACAATCCCTAAAAAGGAGGAAAAGATTATAAATCAAACAAAAGATATTAAAAAGTACAAGAAGCCAAAAGCAAAAGATATCAAAAGATATGGGATGGGGAAAAGCTGACAGGTTGCAGGTCAAAGCATGGGAGGCGTCAGAGAAAACACTGTTCAAGACATGCAAAAGAAGATTTCAAAAGATTATGTCAGTCACTTTTTCTGTCAACCAATAGGATTGGTGCGCATGCTGCGCCGAAAGTGGCTTTTCGGACAGATGTCGGAACTGACCTAAGGTGCTCAAACAAAAGATAAGATATCAAAAGAATACAGGCTGACCTAAACAGAAGAAAAGACTTAAGGTCTAGCGCGAGAAGACTCGAGCGCACGCGCGAGGGCGAAGGCAGACAGAGAACAATCCTTAGCGCGCCGCGGGAAGAACTACAATTCTTAGCGCGCCGTGGGAAGAACTATAATCTTTAGCGCGCCGCGGGAAGAACTATAATCCTTAGCGCGCCGCAGGAAGAACTATAATCCTTAGCGCGCCGCGGGAAGAATTTCCATTCTTAGCGCGCCGCGGGAAGAACTACCATTCTTAGCGCGCCGCGGGAAGAACTACAATCCTTTGCGCGCCACGGGGACAGTTCGCCTCGCGTATCGCAGGAACAGCTGGTCTTCACGCAGGCTTCCTTGTAAGGAGTCTGGCGCGTGGAGCTGCGCGGACATCCTTAGGCGGGAAGAACCAAAGGACAAGCAAAGAGTTAAGAGAAAATGGGGTTCAAGGCTTAAGGGTTAACCAGAGGGGCGGGACGGCGACAAGAGAGAAGAAGAGGCGGGACGGCGACAAGAGAGAAAAGAGGCGGGACGGCGACAAGAGAGAAAGAGGCGGGACGGCGACAAGAGAGAGAAAGAGGCGGGACGGCGGAAAGAAATAAGTAATATAAAAATATATATATATATATATATATATAATTTATTTAATGTTAAATTTACAAAGATTAATAATCAAATTTTAAATCATAAAAAGAAGAATCGGATTCGAAAACGGGTACCTGGGTCGGGTCGGATCGGGCAGTTGTCACAGTCTCCCCTACTTTAAGAAATTTCGTCCCGAAATTTATCTCGAAGTAGGTTGCGCAGAGAAAAGGTGCGGGTACTTGATCTTCATCTGATCTTCCCTTTCCCAAGTGAACTCGGCTCCGCGCTTGGACTGCCAACGAACTTTAACAATAGGGATGCGACTGCGCTTGGTTTGCTTTACCTCGCGATCCATAATCTCAACAGGCTTCTCAACGAAATGCATAGACTCATCGACTTGAACTTCATCAAGTGGTACGTGGAGGTTCTCGTCAGCTAAACATTTCTTGAGATTGGATACATGGAAAGTTGGATGCACATTGCTGAGCGCGGGCGGCAGGTCCAGTTTGTAGGCAACTTTTCCCACCCTCGCAAGAATCTTGAATGGACCAACATAACGAGGTGCAAGCTTACCTTTCTTCCCAAAGCGGACAACACCCTTCCAGGGCGACACTTTGAGGAGAACAAGATCACCAACTAGAAATTCGAGAGGCTTCCGCCTGCGATCTGCGTAACTCTTCTGTCGGCTTCTGGCAGTCAGCAGATGATCACGGATCTTGGCGATTTTATCGGTTGTCTCTTGAACTAGTTCGGGTCCTGTGATTTGAACTTCACCCACTTCGTTCCAACAAATCGGTGAACGGCACTTTCGACCGTAAAGTGCTTCAAATGGGGCCATACCGATACTGGAATGATAGCTGTTATTATAAGAGAACTCGACCAGAGGTAGGTGTGAATCCCAATTACCTCCAAAATCAAGAACACAAGATCGAAGCATATCCTCAAGGGTTTAAATGGTTCGCTCAGACTGTCCGTCAGTCTGAGGATGATATGCAGTACTCATGTCCAAACGAGTTCCTAACGCAGATTGGAGAGATTTCCAAAAGCGAGATATAAAACGGCCATCGCGATCGGATATGATGCTCAAAGGAGTACCATGACGGCAGACAATTTCCTTGACATATAGATGCGCAAGTTGTTCAACACGGTAGGTTTCACGAATGGGCAGAAAGTGGGCAGACTTGGTCAATCGATCCACTATTACCCAAATGCTATCATGTTTGCTTGCGGTCAAGGGTAACTTGGTGATAAAGTCCATTGCTATACTTTCCTATTTCCACGTAGGAATTTCTGGTTGTTCGAGCAAACCAAATGGGCGTTGATGTTCAGCTTTTACCTTGGAACAAGTTAGGCATTTAGCTACGAACACAGCAATATCCTTTTTCATACCAGGCCACCAAAAGGAAAGGCGCAAATCTTTGTACATTTTGTCAGCACCAGGATGAACGGAATACCGGGTTTTGTGCGCTTCACTCAGTAAGACAGAGCGAAGATTCTCATCGTTGGGGATCCAGATGCGATTGAGATAACAGAGAATTCCATTCAGGTTAGGGACTAGATGTACTTCTGCACCACACGCTAACTCGGCGCGTAGGTTGCCTTTGCTGATCGATGCGCGCTGCGCGTCGCGAATGCGCGATTCAAGATTGTTTTGGATCGGCGCGAAGCGAAGCTGCGTGCGCGGCAAGATACAGTTAAGCTGGCTGGGTTTACAGCTGAGCGCATCGGCTACCACATTAGCCTTTCCAGGGTGATATCGGATCTCACAATCGTAATCGCTGATGAGTTCGTTCCATCGGCGTTGTCTCATGTTAAGTTCCTTTTGATCAAAAATGTGCTGAAGGCTTTTATGGTCGGTGTAGATGATGCACTTAGTCCCATAGAGGTAGTGTCTCCAGATTTTTAAGGCAAATACAACTGCACCAAGTTCGAGGTCGTGAGTCGAATAATTCTTTTCATGAATTTAAGTTGCCTTGACGCGTAAGCGATAACCTTGCCTCGTTGCATAAGTACACAACCGAGACCTTGGTTGGAGGCATCACAAAAAACGACAAAGTCGTCAGTACCCTCAGGTAACGCTAGAACAGGAGCTTCGCACAACAATTGCTTGAGCGTTTGAAAAGCTTCTTCTTGCTTAGAGCCCCAAATATACGGTTTGCCTTTGTGCGTTAATGCTGTTAAAGGCAGGGCGATTTTGGAGAAGTTCGCAATGAATCGCCGGTAGTAACCAGCTAAGCCCAAAAAGGAACGGATTTCGGTAGGAGTGGAAGGTGTAATCCAGTTCTTGATTGCTTCAATTTTGGATGGGTCGACATGAATACCCATCTTGTTTACAACATGACCAAGAAACTGTACTTCATCCGACCAGAATTCACACTTGGAGAGTTTGGCATAGAGTTGTTCGGTTCGAAGCTTTTGCAACACCAACTGAAGATGTTGTTCATGCTCGGCCTTGGTTTTGGAATATACCAGAACGTCATCGATAAACACGATCACGAATCGGTCCAAGAAAGGCCTACACACCCGGTTCATTAGATCCATGAAAACAGCGGGTGCGTTGGTTAAACCGAAGGGCATGACCAAGAATTCAAAATGACCATAGCGGGTTCGAAAAGCGGTCTTGGGAATATCCTCTTCGCGGATACGCAACTGGCGATAGCCAGAACGGAGATCGATTTTGGAGAAACAAGAGGCACCTTGGAGTTGGTCAAAGAGGTCGTCAATACGCGGTAAGGGATACCGGTTCTTAATGGTGAGCTTGTTCAGCTCGCGGTAATCGATACACATGCGAAACGAACCGTCTTTCTTTTTAACGAACAACACCGGAGCACCCCATGGCGAAGAGCTAGGGCGAATGAATCCTTTATCGGTCAACTCTTGAAGTTGACTTGCTAATTCTTGCATTTCAGCGGGTGCAAGTCGATAAGGAGATTTGGCTACGGGGGAAGCACCAGGGACAAGATCAACACGAAACTCGACTTCCCGAGCGGGAGGTAAACCAGAAAGATCATCGGGAAAGACTTCAGGAAAGTCACGCACGATGGGGATTTCAGAAAGTTTCTTCTTTCCTTCATCGGGTTTGACCACATTAGCTAAGAATGCGACACAATTCTTCCGCAAAAGTCTTCGGGCTTCAGAGCATGACATAAGTTTAAGACCGTTAGATGGTTTCTCGCCGTAGATATGAAGATTTCCACCATTTTCTCGAGGAATGCGAATCAACTTCTTGGCGCAGATTACTTCGGCGCGATTTTGCGAGAGCCAGTCCATTCCAATAATCACATCAAAACTTCCAAGAGGCATGGGAATAAGGTCGATCAGAAAATCGTGTTCATTAAGGTTAAGCGTGCAATCTTTGATCACGGAGTTTATTAAAATAGTTTCACCATTAGCCAATTCAACTGAAAAGTTTTCGTTTAAGTTTACTCGCGGTCGCGCGAGTTTTTGTTCAAATGCGCGAGAAATAAAACTTCTATCGGCGCCAGTATCAAAAAGTATAGATGCATATTGTCCGTTAAGTAAAAATGTACCATTAACCACGTCATTATTCGCTTGCGCTTGGTGCGCGGTTATATTAAAAGCTCGGCCGCGCGTCACTTGGTTTGAAATTTGGTTAACCGGATTAGCTTGCGTAATTTGTACTTGCAGTCTCGGGCACGCGTTATAAATCAAACAAAAGATATTAAAAAGTACAAGAAGCCAAAAGCAAAAGATATCAAAAGATATGGGATGGGGAAAAGCTGACAGGTTGCAGGTCAAAGCATGGGAGGCGTCAGAGAAAACACTGTTCAAGACATGCAAAAGAAGATTTCAAAAGATTATGTCAGTCACTTTTTCTGTCAACCAATATGATTGGTGCGCATGCTGCGCCGAAAGTGGCTTTTCGGACAGATGTCGGAACTGACCTAAGGTGCTCAAACAAAAGATAAGATATCAAAAGAATACAGGCTGACCTAAACAGAAGAAAAGACTTAAGGTCTAGCGCGAGAAGACTCGAGCGCACGCGCGAGGGCGAAGGCAGACAGAGAACAATCCTTAGCGCGCCGCGGGAAGAACTACAATTCTTAGCGCGCCGTGGGAAGAACTATAATCCTTAGCGCGCCGCAGGAAGAACTATAATCCTTAGCGCGCCGCGGGAAGAATTTCCATTCTTAGCGCGCCGCGGGAAGAACTACCATTCTTAGCGCGCCGCGGGAAGAACTACAATCCTTTGCGCGCCACGGGGACAGTTCGCCTCGCGTATCGCAGGAACAGCTGGTCTTCACGCAGGCTTCCTTGTAAGGAGTCTGGCGCGTGGAGCTGCGCGGACATCCTTAGGCGGGAAGAACCAAAGGACAAGCAAAGAGTTAAGAGAAAATGGGGTTCAAGGCTTAAGGGTTAAGCAGAGGGGCGGGACGGCGACAAGAGAGAAGAAGAGGCGGGACGGTGACAAGAGAGAAAAGAGGCGGGACGGCGACAAGAGAGAAAGAGGCAGGACGGCGACAAGAGAGAGAAAGAGGCGGGACGGCGGAAAGAAATAAGTAATATAAAAATATATATATATAATTTATTTAATGTTAAATTTACAAAGATTAATAATCAAATTTTAAATCATAAAAAGAAGAATCGGATTCGAAAACGGGTACCTGGGTCGGGTCGGATCGGGCAGTTGTCACATCTGTCATACTCATAATCAGTAGAAGTCTTACCAATAACAAGACTATTTAGAGTTTGAGAAAGGTGGGATTGAGATGTAGACAAATCATATTTTTATCAGACAGAATTACAAATTTTGTCCTTTAAAAAAAGCCAAAAACCGGTTCGTGTCCTTTTCTAAGTTTCCTTGCAGGCGGTGTACTTTAAACTTTTTTTTCCTTCAAGTTTTGTCCTTTACGCTAACTGGGTTAGAAAAACTCAGTTAAATGCCCTCACGTGAGACGCATGTGAGGGCATTTTTGTCTTTTCGTCTACTGGTAGTTATTTATAATTAAAAAATAAATTAATATATTATAATAATAATATATCATCAAATCCAGTATCCATCTTCTTCTTCACCATAATAACCCCCAGACCTAATTCTTCTTCAATTCTTTCTCCTGCTTCCGTCTTTAACATCCAGCCGCCGGTCAAATCCATCACCTCCGCCGTCCGACGCCGGAGATCACCGCCGGAAAACGACATGTCAGTCACTAAAAATGATCTTCCCGTCTTCTTTCTCTCTCTCTACTCTCTCCCTCCCTCTCACTACACCAACACCACCACTACCTAAGCCACCGACCCATCCTTTTCCAAAACTCCGGCCACCATGAACACAAAACCCACAGCTACCGCCACACACCAACCAACACTTGTAACTGCCACCACAAGACCATACTTTCTTAAATCGGCCACCGCCAGCCACCGTCACAAATTCCGGCCACCAGAAACAACCACACCACCATACCTGCAACCAGTCACCTACATCACCACCGCCGGAGAACCCATAAACCCAGATTCCGGTCAAACTCGCCGGAGAAGACACAAACCCAGATCCATCTCCACTCCCACCGGAAACCACCATGGTCAACCACCCTCTTCGATTGCAATCAAGTCCAGGGGTTTTTATATAGAGAGAACCGAATTATTCTATGCACTTGATTTTCTATATAAAAATCTACAAATGGTTTCACAATCAATTATTGACCATACTACAGGTCTACAACACAGGTTCACCGCCAAGATTGAAACCTGATCACATAATTGAATCTTTCCCATTTGCCCCAATCGAGCCCAAATTTACAACCACCACCAAACGAGCACTAATTTTGCAATCGATTCCTCAAATGCAACGGTGGAAAACCAATTTACAGATCTGGTTCTTTAACCGTAAATTTTTGACTTTAACCAACTTACCTTCGGCTACAAACATATTGAGCTAAGTCAGCGTCTTCTTAAGATTCGCCGAAAGATTCTTGTTTTTCTCTTAAGCAGCATCTGAATTTGATTGGGAGTGGATGGCAGTGGTGGTGGGGGTGATGTCATATAGCAGGGGAGACAAGGAAGAAGATAGTGGTGGTGAGGGTTTGACCGGAATCTGGGTTTATGGGTTCTCCGGCGGTGGTGATGTAGGTGACTGGTTGCAGGTACAGGTGAAAAGACAAAAATGCCCTCACATGCGTCTCACGTGAGGGCATTTAACTGAGTTTTTCTAACCCAGTTAGCGTAAAGGACATAACGTGTAGAAAAAAAAAGTTTAAAGTACACCGCCTGCAAGGAAACTTAGAAAAGGACACGAACCGGTTTTTGGCTTTTTTTAAAGGACAAAATTTGTAATTCTGTCTTTTTATCAAGAGGACAAAGAAATGAATTGTAATTATAGAGATGAGGATTGGGACGATTGGGAATGCTCTAACATAGAGGTGCACAAACCGGTTTAAAACTCAAAACCGGTTTGGGTTAAAACCGGTTCGGTTTGGTCAATAAAAGTCAAAACCGGTTTATGATCGGTTTTGGTTCGGGTTAAAACCGGTTTCTTACCATGGTACAATCATTTTTGGTTTGGGTTTTGATCTTGGTTCGGGATTTGACCGGTTTTTGCTCGGTTTTGGCCGGCTTTGGTTCGGTTAACCGGTTTGGGTTGAGAAAATTACAAACTGGTTCCGAACCTACAGTTTCAATCGATTTCAAACCGGTTTCTACATAATCGGTTTCAATTCAATTTTCAGGTCAGTTCGGTTAACTGGTTTATTTGCACACCTCTACTCTAACACAACAACTCTAACCAGCTATAAATAAAGTGGTGGTAAAATATTAATAATATAATACAGGTAAAGGTCAGACTATAAAGGGAGAAAAATATGAAAAGTGTGAGGAAGATTTGTGATCAGAAGAAAAACCCATAAAAAAAATAAAAAAAATCATAACTCAAAATATAAATAAAAAATAAAAAAAAAAGTAAAAAAAAAAACTAAAAAGTTTCTCACGTCTTTCGCGTTTACAACTACCCCCCCCCCCCCCCAAAGACACAATAGAAAAAAAAACACAATGATAAATAAAAAAAGACACAATGCCGAGTAAAATATAATATAATGTTGAGAAAATATAAGACAATATTAAGAAAAAAGACACAATATCAAAGAAAAAGGACACAATTAATGACAAAAATAAACAACAAACACAATAATAAATAAAAGACACAATGATCTTATTTTCTCAACATTGTTTTTTTTTTGTTGTTGAGAACAGGAAAGACGAGGGAAACATTTTTGTTTTCCTTTTTATTATTTTTTTCAATTTTGAGTTATGATTTTTTTATTTTTTTTTAATTTTTTAACTTTTTTTTACCACAAATCCCTTTCATAATTTTCATTTTTGTTCTTCTTTGTAAAATAGCTTGACGCTAGTAATATACTAATATAATAGAAATTTATAATACCGAATGCTAATAAAATAGTGTAATAAAAAAATAATAAACTAAAAGTCTGAGAAGCATAATGAAATGAAAAAAAATAGACTCAAGTAAAAAATAAGGTGAAATTAAGTCCTTAGATTACTCCCTTAAAAACTCTTCGAGTTTAATTATATATTTTTATTTAAGAACTTATATAGTTAACAATATATTTGGAGATGCGCAAATTTGGCAAATCATGTTTAATTCTCTCATACCCATATACCGTCTATAGTAAAGCTTCCACTAATTTTATAGAAGCTGCTGTTTGTCTTATTTTCTCATATCCAGCCATCTTAATCTTTCATCTCTTAAACTATCCGATTAAAATCCCAATTAAAAATACTCAGTTTTACACCGACCAACTCATAAAAACACTCACGTTAATAGGATTATTATTTATATTTATTATATTTAATAGTAATCAAAACAATAATCCAAAACAAACATAATCTCTCATTTATTCATCAAGGTCGATGATTAGTCATTCAAGAACCAAAAAGTAACATAATTGTACTCCAATATTTAATACTCTAACTTCAAAACTTACACTAAACCCCTCAAACTTCACACTATATACCCACAATTACACACACTTTAATAGTGTATATATGTATAATATAATACTATATTCATGTGAGAGAGAAAAATCATCACTTTCCCAAGAAACCTTGTGTGCTCTCTGTTTTAAATAATAAGTTTTTAAAGGGTATTCACTAATGGCTAAATCTTGCCGGAAAACATGAAGATAACCGGAAAAACAGATCCACCGGCCACTGCATCAACCAAGATTCAAACTTTCAACCCGGGTTCGGATCTTTTTCAAAAACCCATTTCGAAAAACCAATCGGGTCGGAAAACCCGGAACTCCGGCGACGGCGTACGGCTGAGACGCGACGGCGTTACGGCGGCCGGAAAAAGGGTTTCTCGGCCGGAGACGCCGTTGCTCCGGTGGAAGTTTGGTGAGGGTAAGGAGGAGGATTTGGAGGGGAAGGATGGCCGGAAAATTGGCCGGAAAATGGTGACGGCGAGGCAGTTGGCTGCCGGAATGTGGCGGTTGCAGCCGCCGGAAGTTGTCGCCGGCGGCGGCGAGGTGTGTAGTGTTGCTAAGAATAATGGGTTTTTGTCACAGGTAAAGAAATTATAATTTTCTTTGTGTTTATTTAATTGATTTATTAGTTATTGATCTTCAATTACAATTTACAAACCCTAATTAAAGATCTGTTAAATTAGGGTTTTTTTTTATTTTATTTTTAACTTCAATTTGTTAACCCAAATTCAATCCTTTTTGGGTTTTTTAAAATCTTGAAACAAGATTAAATCTTTTTGATTTCTTGTATTTTTCTTTAAATCTTTAAATAGAATAAGTTAATAACCAAACAAGTGAACAACACTAAATTTGGGTGATTTGTGAAAAGTCAACGTTTGACTTTTGAGTAAAGAAGTTGCTTGTTTGAGAAGAAAATTGGAAAAAAGTATCAGAGTTTAGACTTGAATCTTGATGTTGAGTTAGAATATCAAATGAATCTTGATGTTGACACTGACTGTTTTGTAACTTGCAGCCCGCGATCGAGCATTCGGGCATTCATTCGCCTGCCCGACACAATAGGAAATCATTCGATTTGCATAAAGAAGTGCCACAAAGTCCGAATTCCGTTACCGGATTGAGAAATAAGTTTGTTCACAAGGTAAACTTATCAAATACTGTGATCTACTTGGTACCTGTAATTGCCAAAAATTATGCTTTTTTTTTTGGGTACATTTATCAAAACAAATTCTTTTATTATAAGTATTGATCAAATTTCTCAAGGAGATTGAATACTTGCATGTAATATTAGAAATTAAAAGTATGGCCACTAATTGAAAGTGACAGTTATTATGTACAATAACTATTGGTGCTATATGTTTGAGTTATTTAATGTTTTTTTATTTTTGCGTGTTCCGTTTTGGACCCGAAGTTTGAATGATGACGGAAACTGATATAAAAGGATACAAATATGATAGTATGATGTTATGTTTTGGTCCCGGTTAGAGGTGTTTGAATGTGCGTTTTCAAAAACCGATATCAGATAGTCTGTTAACTGAAGTTTATATATCTGTCGGGTAATTTACTCACACATCCAAACTCCCTCAGGAGATGAGAAATTTAGTCTGATTTATGTTTTTTTTGAAGTCACCGACTTTTTTTGCCAAGAAATTGTATTGCCCTTAATTTCTTTGAATAAAATTTTTCAAAACTCACAAATATTTATCAAAGTTTTAGTTTTTCTATATAAATTCCAAATAATAATAATTAATAATTAATAATAATAATAATAAATACTAATTACTTGCCTGTATTTGTACTGCTTTCAAGTTTTAATTTTTTGTTGAAAACAATCTTTCTTGATTTAGTAAGTTAATGATAATGATGATAATTGAGCCGTATCTTTTTCTGCTTCTATAATCTTGTAGCTTGAACCGACATTCCATTTTTCCAACTCTGCCATAGAGGGCGCAACCAAGTGGGACCCGTGTCTACGAAAACCTTCAGAAGATGCAAAACGAATCTATGGCGAATCAAAGCTTCTAGAAGAACAAGTGTCAGTGCTCGAATCTGCTCGGGCCCGCATTCATGATCTTGAAACCGAAAGACGCGCGTCAAAAAAGAAACTTGAACAATTTTTAAAAAAGCTAAATGAAGAACGCGCCACGTGGCGGAGCCGAGAACATGAAAAGGTTCGTGTGGTTATTGATGATATAAAAACCGAATTAAACCGGGAAAGAAAAGGCCGACAAAGATTGGAGATTGTGAATTCGAAGTTAGTTAACGAGTTAGCGGATGTCAAATTATCAGCCAAACGGTACATTCAAGAATATGAAAAAGAAAGAAAAGCAAGAGAGTTAACGGAGGAAGTATGCGATGAATTAGCTAAAGAAATAGGCGAAGATCGAGCCGAAGTCGAAGCGTTAAAACGGGAATCTTTAAAAATGAGAGAAGAAGTTGACGATGAAAGAAAAATGCTGCAAATGGCGGAAGTTTGGCGGGAAGAGCGTGTTCAGTTGAAGCTCGTTGATGCGAAAGTAACACTCGAAGAAAAATATTCTCAAATGAATAAACTAATAAAGGATCTTGAAACTTTCTTGAATTCAAAAAGATCCGATCTTGATGAAGAAGACATTAAAAGAGCCGAAACCCTTAAACAGTTTGCTGATTCGGTTAGTATTCAAGAAATTCGCGAGTTCAAATACGAGCCCGCGGACCCAGATGACATATTTTCGGTTTTTGAAGAGGTTAACGCGAAAGACAGCCAACAGTTCGATAAAAATGGTGATATTGTTGAAGATGAAGATGATGAGGACGAAGAAGATGATGAAAGCGGATGGGAAACGGTGAGTCATCTTGAAGATCACGGGTCGAATTATTCACCCAACGGGAGTGATCCATCTGTCACTAGAAGCACACGACGAGAGTGGGAAGAAAACGGCAGGACCCCAGTAGCCGAAATAACCGAAATCTTTTCAGCAACGAATAATAATAATAATAAGAATCCGAAAAAAGGGTCTTCAATTTCGCGGCTATGGAGGTCGTCTTACTCGAGCAACGGTGAAAACGGCAAGGTGATATCGATGGAGGGGCGGTTATCAAATGAGACGCATCTTTCAAACGGGACCCACCTGTCACCGGGCGGGAGCTCGGGGGTGAGCCCGTCCGAGTGGAGTTGCTCACCTGGGTCCGGGAGTAATGTGCATTATAATACGAAAGGGATGAAAGGGTGCATCGAGTGGCCACGTGGCGTGACGCAGAAGAACAGCTTGAAAGCGAAGTTAATGGAAGCGAGGATGGAGAGCCAAAAGGTACAGCTGCGCCAAGTGTTGAAGCAGAAGATATGACGGTAATGAGAAAAACATGAGCGCGTGGTTTGTCAAAAGGCGGGTCAAAGGATCGACAAGTGTATAAACGACGTATGGTATGATTTGATGCGGGTGCTCGGTTTAACAAGGTGTAGAATTTTGAATCTTGAACATACATTTTGCAGGGATTGGTAATATGATTAGATTAAATTTTATGTAATGTTCATTGTTCAAGAAGATGCAGACATTGTTTACTGTTGTAGGATTATATAAATGCGACGCGACATATCGAATGAAATATGTTTTCGTTCAGCGTCTTCTTCGTGCTATATGCACGACCCGAACATGACCTGTTTAGTTAAACATGTTCGTATTTTAAATAAAGGAACAATATATTACATCAAACAAAGTTAGGTTTGTGCTAGGCTTGCTATAAAGTTTATAGTTTTATATTTTAATTTCCTTGGTGATAATTTATATAAAAAAATTGGATATTAAGAATTGCATGTCTCGACGAATAGTTTTTAACAAACTAACGGATATGGAGCAATAGGGTACGATTTATGGCTATGGAAAATGATTTTACAACTGAATATGAGATTGAGATAATCCTGCTCTGTCACGACCAATTATCATCCCTAAAACGAGCCACGCGGTTTGTAGAACACCTTTATAACACAGGACATTAGCTCGAGTCGTGAAAATTTTAATCTTATTAACACTCGGTTTTTGGTAGCGTATCATTGTCAAGCGTTTATTCGATGATAGTTGTTCGAAACTGGGAAGAGTTTCGGGGTCTCAAGCGTATGTTTTTTAAGAAATGAATAGTTAGAAATATTCTTGAAAAAAATTGTCATGTTACAATGGTATGTATCATGCATATAGGTGGCAATCATGGCCCCTTATTCAGATAATGGGTTTGATTTGGGCAAAAATAAATTGTTCATGGGTTCATTTGGGTCATCTTAAATTAGTCAATGAGTCTCTATTTAAGTCTATATTCAAATTAATAAACATGCCAATTGTTAGAAAATTTGTTAACTTCGTCTTCCTTCGGTCGGCCTACCATCGAAGGATGTTAGCCAACTCAGAAGAACTATAGGCTCGGGTAGGTCAAGCGAACTGATTCATTTCATTATTTGCTTTCCGACAAAACTAAGCATCTTGCCGCTGGGTAAAGGCAGGGCTCAAACGGGTTAGCACCACCCATACATACCCTACTGTCGCCGCACCACCGCGACTGCTACCGTGTTCGGATTAGTTTTTATTAGTTTTTTTTGTCAATATGTGAACACCTTTAGCGAATCGAGTCATGTCTGGGTCAACCTAGCTGCGGCTTGACACGTTTTCCAGGGTAAATTCACAATTAGAGCAATACCATGTTAATTTATTTTATTTTTTTAAATAAAACAAGATTTTTGGGTTAAACATGTTGGTTTCGTGTCAACCCATAAGAATTCGAGTTCATGTACGCAACACAATTTTTTGGATACATCTTGAATTTTCGGATTCAGCCCGTGAACAAGGCCCATTTATAACTTGAATTTTCAAATGATATAAACAAGGTCACTTGAGAAACCCGAAAACCAAAAGCTTTTCAAAGCAAACCGCAAACAATTTGAAAAATTTATCATTGATGGCTCGGTTTATAGCTACAATGAAAACAATATCGTATAAAAGAAACCAACGATTCCGCCCTTAAATTATTGTCTATAGTACAACACAATTAAAAAGACAAACTTATTGGGTACAATCCAGAACAATTAAATGGCAATTGATTCTTATTTCTTCATTTATATTCTTGAAAGTTAACATGTACTGTTACTTGTGCATGCTCCACGGCTTCCTAAATTGTCAAAAAAGAAAAAAGGCTTATTATCCTCATTTAAATGTGATGGTTTTATAACAAAAAATCAATACTTTTATGGCAAATTGGAAATAAATAATCTCACATTTTGTGTATTGACCGATAATAATCTCACCTTTAAAAATCACTACCAACGGTCCAACCTTTGAACTATTTTTGTCTCAATGGTCCTCCATTAAAAACTCTTAACACCGTTACGTTATTTTTCCGAGTTTCAAACTGATGTTTTAGGGCTTTTGATAGGAAAAATGATACGAGTCAATTGATGTAAGTAAAACTTATCTCGAAACGATGTATCAAATGGATTGATTTTTGTTAATTGGAAATTCAAACACCCGAATTGAAACACTGTTTCGTCGTTTGGATCACCGTTTCGAGATAAGTTTCACATCAGCTGACTGTACCCTTCTTCTGATTAAAAGCCCTAAAACATCGGTTTGAAACTCGGAAAAAAACGTAACGACATTAAGTGTTTTTTAACGGAGGACCATTGAGACAAAAATAGTTGAAAGGTTGGACCGTTGGTATTGATTTTTAAAGATGAGATTATTATCGGCCAATACACAAAATGTGGGATTATTTATTTCCAATTTGCCTACTTTTATTATTTCAGTAACTTTTGTCAATAAACGATTAAAAGTAAAACACAACCCAAGTCACAGGGCCGGCTTCGAGAAAGAAAAAAAAATTTGGGGCCGAAGGCGAAAATATTTTTGGGCCTTAAGTAAAAGAAGTATTTTGTTGGGTTTAAACACTATAATTTTTACATGGGCTTTCTTGGTTATTATAGTTTGGGTTGTGTAAAAAACTTTTGTATAAAAAAAAATTAAGCATGAAGTGAGGATAGAACCCACAATCTCTTGATTGTAAATAGTACCCTTTTGCCACTAGACCAATCTATTGGTTATGTAATTGCGTTTAAACATTAAATATACATATTATTTTTAATAAAAATACAAATAATTTTATTAAAAAAAGAAAAAAATTCCGGGCCTAACGGGGTGTCAGGCCTATGGCCGTCGATCACCCAGCCACACTCATGGGCCGGCCCTGCCAAGTCGACTCGTTTGTAAGTAAATGTCTAACCTTTTGACCAATTACACCAATCTGGCAAACCCCGCAACGCAACGTGAAATTGGCAGTATCCGTATAACTCCTTTTTCTAAAACATGTCAAAAACAACCATTATTTTTTTCACAAAATAAAAATAAAAATTGACCTTTATATAAACTACACATTTTTTGTATACCTTTGTTGATCCTTTACAAGATTTAAAGCAAGTGATTCATGTGTCCCGATCGTCCTATCAGAATTTACAGCAAAAATCGTTTGATCAAACTCCTCAGGCGCTCCGTCAGTAGGCGACACCTATAATGACATTAGCATTATACAAAACATAAATTTCCTAATATTTACTATTTACAATAATGAAATTTAATAGTAAAAATATCAAGACATACAGCTAAAGCATCATAATGGAGTCCATCATATATCAGCATAACTCTTTCTCTATATCTCTTTTCCTGTCACACAATAATAAAAAGAGTGAACAGCGGTTTTCGTTCATGTGGTTTGTCCAAATATGCGGTTTTAGTCCAATAGTTTCAAAATTGTGATTTTCGTCCATGTGGTTTCATTTCACTTGCAATTAAACCCAAATTCATTAAACCCGTTAAGTCTTGTTGTTAAACCCACCAGCGTGTCCTTCACGTGAGGGGTATTTTTGTCCTTTTTCCCCAAAATACACCCCATCCCCTCACATGAGGGGCTTGCGAATTATGACTGGGATTTATTTGAGAGAAAAAGGACAAAACTGCCCCTCGCGTGAAGGACACGCTGATGGGTTTAACGACAAGACTTAACGGGATTAGTGAATTCGGGTTTAATTGCGAGTGAAATGAAACCATAGGGACGAAAATTGCAAATTTGAAACTATTTGACTAAAACCGCAGATTTTGACAAACCACAGGGACGAAAACCGCAGTTTACTCTAATAAAAATAATGAGTTATTTAGATTTTATTGCCAAAAACACGAATGTTCGACATAAATGCTGACCTGTCCATACAAGTCACATCTTGTGGTTTGGATATCATACGCTGCAATTTCACGACCGTAATAATCTGCTAAAATTGTAACCCCTTTTGCACCTTCAAAATAGTTTTACATATAAACTTAAATCATAATACCGTACTCAACGATAAAATGTGATACACGAACGGTTAGAAATAAATAAAGACCTGTCAATTTATGACACAGACCTGTTAATACAACACGACACGACACGGGTTTTAGCAGGTTTGTGTTTGAGCTTAACAGGTTTCGTGTCTTAAACAGGTCGACATGTTTAAGACATATTAAAATTCGTGTCTTAACAGGTTAAAAAACCTGTTAACCTGTTACTAACCTGTGTAGATTTTTAATTTAAATAAATAAATAAATATGCACTCCTAAAGTCCTAAACCTAAACTCATACTTATATACGACATTTCACTAATGCCCGTCAGAACCCGCTATTATAATTTTAATGAGTGTTATGATTTGCTTCTATGGTTTTTTGTTTCAAGTATGTTATCGATTTTTGGTTTTTTGTTTCATATATGTTAAGGATTGTGGTTTTTCATTTCAAAATATGTTATGGATTATGTGTTAATTACGACTTTTATGCTTGTTTTGAAAATTTTTGTTTCATTACACATGTATTATTCGTTGGAAAAAATGACACGAGTAGTTATCGTGTCGTGTTCGCGTTTAGTATAGCAGGTCATTGTGTCTTAACGTGTCGTGTCTGACATGTTATGACAGCCCTAGTAGAAACATACCTCCCCATTTCTCTGGGTTAAGAATCCAAGCACAATATTCTTCATTCGGTTTTCCAAGAAACGCTTCAGAATATTTTGTCAGATCACTGGCGACTGTAGCTGCTATAACCTTTAAAAAATACAAAACAAAATAGTTAACACCATAGCTTATTTAATATTTAGAATACAAATGGCAAAAAAAAAAAAAGAAACGATCGAATTTAACCTGTTGTAATTCTGGAGTCTTGTTTTTGTCATGGTCCATGACATACCTGCATGAATATAAACAACCAAAAATAGATCAAAAATCAGTAGTCTGCAACTCTGCAAAAATAAATAAATAAATAATACGAAAACGACTGTGTGATGTTTTAGAGATTCACCCAAAGGCGTTAAAGAGGCAGCTATTATCAGAAGGAATCACCCGTCTAACTATATTACCTTCCATCTTGTAATATATTCACCTGAAACCATCAAATTTGTGCAGGTTAAATGGTAAATTCAAGAACAATACTTCACAAAATGAAAAACCTTATATCAGCAACAAACAAAAATAAAAGAGAAACTCAAGCAACTAGGCCTGTTAACGAACTCAATGAACACGAACCGCGGCATGTTCGTGTCCGTCCATTTAACTTTAACCGAACGCGAACGCGAACATATAATCGAACAAAGTTTTTTGTTCGTGCTCCTTCATTAAGAAAAAAGGCATGTTTGTGTTCGTTCATTTAACTTTAACCGAACACTAACACGAACATACAATCGAACAACTTTTTTTGCTAGTGTTCGTTCATTAAGAAAACAGCCATGTTCATGTTCGTTTATTTAAACTTAAACGGAGGCTTCACGAACACAAACTGACATAAACAAACAAAATTAAACATATACAAACTCCGGTATATAATCACGATGATTTATCTTTTTCAATAAAAAAAACTAACACACACATAAACGAACGAACGTAATTAAACGAATATGAATGAACAAACATAAACGAACAAAACATATGTTCATGTCCGTTTGTTTACGGTTTAACTAAACGAACACAAATTTTTGTTCATGTTCATTCGTTTATTAAATAAACGAGCATAAACAAACTTCCCGCCTCACCGTTCATCCGTTCATGAATGTATGAATGTTCATTTCATTTACCAGCTTACATGCAACAACGTAAACGAACATAATTAAGCGAACGTTCATGAACAAAAAGTGTGACCATATTCGTTCATGTTCGTTCGTTTTTTAAAATAAACGAACTTCCCACCGAATAGTTCGTGAACGTTCAGCTCATTTACCGGTCTGCGTGCAACAAAACAAACAGCTGGTGTGCACACCTTTTCTTCACAAATTTACAACCAAGATCACACCCAACTTATACATATACTCGATGCAATTCTTGATTATATATTAAAGTAGCAAAAGTGGTCAATGACTTGTTGTAAAAGAATACACTTTACCACAAGAAACTTGATGGGCATGCAAAAGGTACTAAATTAAGTCTTGTGTAAGCATCAAGTTATCAACTTTAATCAAACCAACATCATTACATATTAATATAAAGTAAATTAATTTAGATATGTGGGATAAAGGGTACCTGTAAATTGATTCAAATTGAATGATATGAAATTGATTTTGAGTGTTTAATGAGAATTTGATTTGATTGCTTTACAAGAAACACAAGTGCATATATACCTTAAATATTTTTTATAACAGATATTTATTATAAGTATAAATATGTGGCTCTAATAATTATCAAATTATTATAATATTATGGCGTATAGGTTTTTATTAATCCCAACTATTATCTTTTGGTTGTCGGTTCCAATTAACGAGTTGGCTACTGACAGTTTCATGGTACTAAACCCGGTTTTACGACCCTAAATCTATTATGTTTGGCTTATTTTATTACATGGACTAATACAATGTTATTGGGCTGAGGGGGTTTTGTGGAAGTAACCCTAACTGGGCTAGGCCCATTAGGGTACCATGATGGTGGCCATGAGGCTCTCTATATAAGGAGGTCTCCACCTCCTTATTAAGGGGTCATGCTCAATAAGAGCCACCACCACTTTTTGTGTCTGTAAACAAGAGATCTTTGAGATTTCTTAGCAGTCACCTCCACACCCCCGAAAAACCATTGCAGGTCTCAAGCAACCGGAGGAGAAGATCAAGACGTGGTTTGTTCATCTCGAAAATCCGTGGAAACATCGTCATGGATCAGGTCAGATTCATTTCATGCTTCGACATTGGCGCCATCCGTGGGACAGCAACGGACTACCCTTCGATCTTCATCTCGGCTGTCAGATCTCCCCCAGGAAAAACCCAGATCTGGAAGTTTACAGAAAAAAGCTTCAAGGCTTGTTCTATTAAAGCTCAAAAAGATCCATAGATCTAAAAGAGGCTTCCAGATCTGTGCAAAAAGAAACTGCCTGGTTCGAATGATCAAGTCTCCGGACCTGTGATGGTTTTAAATCTGCTCCGAGCTTCAGATCTATCTAGATCTGATTTACAGATCTAGATCTAGATTACAGACCTGGATTTTAGGTTTAAAATTGCAGATCTAGCTCTTAAATTGCAGATCCAAAAATTACCAGACTCCCGCCGCCATGTACGCGCGCCCGCGGATTCTCACTCCGCAGCCATGCATGTGCCGCCGCGGGAACCACCATGCGGGTTTCGCGCAAAAGACCTCCACCATGTGGGTTTTGCGCAGAAGACCGCCATCACGCATGCTCGCCAGCGGGTCACCATTCCGCCAACAGGCGTGAGCGCCCGTGGAAACCACCGCGGAAACCACCATGTGGGTTTTGCGCAAGAGACCTCCGCCACGCACGCGCGCTCGCGAGTCACCACTCCATCGCCGTGCATGCGCGCATCAGGCCGAGCGCCATACTTTAAGGTTGGGAATCCTCATAATATCCCATATGGCTACACGCCATACTTAAAGGTTGGGAATCCTCATAATATCCCATATGGCTACGCGCCATACTTAAGGTTGGGAATCCTCATAATATCCCATATGGCTACGCGCCATACTTAAGGTTGGGAATCCTCATAATATCCCATATGGCTACGCGCCATACTTAAGGTTGGGAATCCTCACAATATCCCATATGGCTACACGCCATACTTAAAGGTTGGGAATCCTCATAATATCCCATATGGCTACACGCCATACTTAAAGGTTGGGAATCCTCATAATATCCCATATGGCTACGCGCCATACTTAAGGTGGGGAATCCTCATAAGCCCATCAGGCCAAGCGCCAAACTTAAAGGTTGGGAATCCTCATAACCCATACGGCTTCGCGCCACATGCTCACACATATCACACAGTCTACGCGCACGCGCACGCGCACGCAACATCTGCGCGTGGGACATAAAGTCTACGCGCACGCGCATGCAACATCTGCGCGTGGCGCATAACACAAAGCCAGAGCCTATGCGCACGCGCATGCAACATCTGCGCGCGTCGCATGACGCGCAAGCTTCATTATTATTATAGCTCGTAAGTCGCCTCTCGCGCAAGCTTCATTATTATTATAGCTCGTAAGTTGCCTCGCGCGCAAGCTGTTATTATTCTTACAGCTCGTAAGACGCCACGCGCGCAAGCTTTATTATTCATACAGCTCGTAAGACGCCTCGCGCGCAAGCTGTTATATTCATACAGCTCATAAGACGCCTCGCGCGCAAGATGTTATTATTCATACAGCTCATAAGACGCCTCGCACGCAAGATGTTATTATTCATACAGCTCATAAAACTCCTCGCGCGCAAGCTATTATTATTCTTATAGCTCGTAAGACGCCTCGCGCGCAAGCTTTATTATTCATACAGCTCATAAGACGCCTCGCGCGCAAGCTGTTATTATTCTTATAGCTCGTAAGACGCCTCGTGCGCAAGCTTTATTATTCATACAGCTCATAAGACGCCTCGCGCGCAAGCTGTTATTATTCTTATAGCTAGTAAGACGCCTCGCGCGCAAGCTTTATTATTCATACAGCTCATAAGACGCCTCGCGCGCAAGCTGTTATTATTCTTATAGCTCGTAAGACGCCTCACGTGCGCAAGCTTTATTATTCTTATAGCTCGTAAGACGCCTCGCGCGCAAGCTTTATTATTCATACAGCTCATAAGACGCCTCGCGCGCAAGCTGTTATTATTCTTATAGCTCGTAAGACGCCTTGCGCGCAAGCTTTATTATTCATACAGCTCATAAGACGCCTCGCGCGCAAGCTGTTATTATTCTTATAGCTCGTAAGACGCCTCACGCGCGCAAGCTTTATTATTCATATAGCCCGTAAGACGCCTCGTGCGCAAGCTTTTATTATTCCTACAGCTCATAAGACGCCTCGCGCGCAAGCTGTTATTATTCTTATAGCTCGTAAGACGCCACGCGCGCAAGCTTTTATCATTCATATAGCTCGTAAGACGCCTCGCGCGCAAGCTTTTATTATTCTTATAGCTCGTAAGTCGCCTCGCGCGCAAGCTTTTATCATTCTCATAACTCATAAGTCGCCTCGCGCGCAAGCTTTATTATTCTCATAGCTCGTAAGTCGCCTCACGCGCAGGCTTTTATTATTTGGCGTGCTATATCTTGTTCATGCCAGTACACCATCATTATCATAAAAACCACAACATGTCACCATCATGGAGAAAACCTCTCAAAACTCAAAAACAATAAAGACAAGGCCAAAGAAAAGGGAAAAACCGCCTCATGGCCTAACACACCTTATAAAGTCCAGCGCTCCACCTAGACGCTTGCGCGCCCAGAAGCAACGCTGGACTTGGGGGGGCTTGTAGGGGTATGGTACTAAACCCGGTTTTACGACCCTAAATCTATTATGTTTGGCTTATTTTATTACATGGACTAATACAATGCTATTGGGCTGAGGGGGTTTTGTGGAGGTAACCCTAACTGGGCTAGGCCCATTAGGGTACCATGATGGTGGCCATGAGGCTCTCTATATAAGGAGGTATCCACCTCCTTATTAAGGGGTCATGCTCAATAAGAGCCACCACCACTTTTTGTGTCTGTAAACAAGAGATCTTTGAGATTTCTTAGCAGTCACCTCCACACCCCCGAAAAACCATTGCAGGTCTCAAGCAACCGGAGGAGAAGATCAAGACGTGGTTCGTTCATCTCGAAAATCCGTGGAAACATCGTCATGGATCAGGTCAGATTCATTTCATGCTTCGACACATATATACCTTAAATATTTTTTATAACAGATATTTATTATAAGTATAAATATGTGGCTCTAATAATTATCAAATTATTATAATATTATGGCGTATAGGTTTTTATTAATCCCAACTATTATCTTTTGGTTGTCGGTTCCAATTAACGAGTTGGCTACTGACAGTTTCATCTTTTAACGTATTTGTTCCTAATGGTCCGCAACTAATAGAATTCTAACGCCGTTACTTGTAGGTCGCCGGAAAAACGCTTTTGGCCGGAAAAGTTGCATTTTTCGTCGGAAGACTCAGCCTAAACAATTAGGGAATCCGGCGAGCACCACCAACCAATTCCGACGATGATTCTAGGGATCCGGCGACCTTAATAATTGGGGGGATTTTACTAGAAAAAGGTCCCTAAAGGTCATATCTAAGGTTACAAAGATGCTTAGACACGAAAATGCTAAGTTTTTTTTGGAAAAAATGTGAGTTTTCCGGACAAAAACGTTTTTCTAGCGACTTGCAACTAACGACATTAGAATTGTGTTAGTCGTGAATCGTTGGGAACAAGTATGATAAAAGGTGGGATCGTTATCAGCCAATTCATTAGTTGGAACAGACGACTAAAAGATGATAGTTAGTATTAATAAAAACTAATACACCTAATATTATTGGTTTTAAAATGAAGATCACTTTAGACACATAATATAAAAAATAATGAAATACCTTTATATTTTTTTATATGAACAACTAGCTTGAGCCACGTGTATTACACAAGTAATTAATTAAAGTAAAGTATTTAATAAATAACCAAAACACAATTCAACAACATTCTTAAAAATACAAGCAATGCCGTTAGCAAGACGAGAAACACAACCACATAAACAAGACAAATTATACATCAAACTCCAATAATTTTTTCCAAATTTAGAGATTTTATTTGACCCAAAATCTTTTAAACGTTCAAATTCTCTTCAAGAATCATGTTATTCCTCGTTTGTCAAATACACCAACAAGCAACCAACACAATGGAATGAAGAAATCTCTTCCTACTATCAATAATGGGGGCGTTTATGTGAATTTAAAAAATGTCATTCAGAGCAATAACAAAGACCGGAGAAATCTTGCACCAAACGCTTATGTGTTGCCAAACCAAACTGCTACTAGACAAGAGGTAAACATGTATATGGTAGTCTCCAAGACCGAACCACAAAGGGAACATTCGGAGCCAACCGGGGTGATTATGGCTATGAAAAAAATTGTGAGGATAGATGAATAATAATAAATTTTTTAAAATTTGTGAAAGATTAATGTAAAAGTGACAAGTGATAAAATACGTAGTTTTTTTTATTAAAGTATTTATTAACTGAAATTGGCTTCAAAGTGGACGGTTATTGCTACTAACTAAATTAACTGAACCGTCTTTTTCAATAAGAGTGAGGGAGGGGGAATGGATTCAGGGCGGCAAGTATATAACCGACGTTTTGGTTTATAGTTTTTCATACATTATTGATTGGGCTAATTCAGTGAGATAGTATCGCTCACCCTCGATAACTGAATTAGCCCAATCAAAGACAAAAAATGTATGGAAAACTATAAACCAAAACTTCTGTTATAGGTTCGATTTTAGTTTACAACCAAATCGAACAATGCTTATTGTTTTTTAACTTATTTCATATCCAATATATCACCATGTCCAGACTTTAGTACTATCAAAATGAGTCCATTTTATTACAAACATGTTGCAACAATGACCATGTTTAATTTTATTACGACAACATCGTCCGTGGCTAAACAACTGAGACAGGACAAGATTCACTACAATAGACAAAACGAAAGAAACTACAATACTGCAATGCATTCAATCTCGATTTTTGCATCCAATGGTAATGCTGCAACTTGGTATGTTGAACGAGCTGGTTCTGGTGCAGGGAAATCTGAAAAAAAAAACATTTTCTCATGACTAAAGAAACTTCAATCATTAAGACTATGTGTAGTGGAGGGCTACAAAATCGGGGCGATTTTCGACACGTGGCGTCACGTGAGCAGAGGGGCGATTTTCATTTTAGAGGTGTAGTGGTGTTGTAGCCTCATCGCATCATATATATATATGTGTGTGTGTGTCACGCACACATACTAATATAATAATAATAATAATAATATCCAAACAAAAACACCAGGCGACAAATCTATCCCTCCCAAACCCAATCAGCCCCACTTATCCCGGGGGGGGGGGGGGGGGGGGGGTCCACATATCGCCCAAATTTGGGGAATTTGTCGGCCCACTACACACTGTCTAAGAATTGAGATTAATCATAACTCACATTTAGCATAGATCTCATTAACCTTCTTAAAGTCTTTCAAATCAGCCAACCTGCAAACCAAAAATATCATTAAAAACAATGTTCAACATTTTTTCTAAAAGTTAAAGATGATGATGACGACGATAGATTTGCATGATTACATGATGGTAGTTTTAACCACCGAGGAATAGCTAGCACCGCTAGCTTTCAATATCTCTCCCATATTCTTCATAACCTGATAATGCAAGCCAAGTTAAGATAACAAAACAAATATTAAAATTCAAAATGTCTCGTCTGTTCCAATTTTTCTTTTTTGAACAGATTTCAAGTAACTTGCATATGTATAAATTATTAAATTACCTGCTCTGTTTGATCCTCCACACTGTCTGAAACAAACTTTCCAGTCTGCACAAGTACCAAAACATGGAGTATTTATCAGTGAAGTGGTAATTCAAATGAGGGTAAAAAATTGATTAAAGATGCATTTAATAATTATTAAAATTTTAAAAAAATGTAATTAACCTCTGGAATAAGACCAAGAACACCAGAGAGAAATACGGTATTATTGGACTTTATGGCTTGTGAATACGGACCCAAAGCAGCCGGAGCCTTGTCTGTTTTAACAGCCTCCTTTATACCTGTATCAAATATCAACAAACTTAAATATCTCCTAAATCGGTTTTCTCTATTTCATTCTTTGAAACAAGCCTACTAAACTCACAAACAACCATCTTACGTACAAGTTACAACAAATTCCTGGAGCAAAGAACTGAAGATAACAACTTATAACTTGCTACTTTCCCTGTTCGTGTTCGTCCGTTAAGCTTTTTCCGGACAGATGAACGGTTCACGAACACTCTACAGAACAAAAACCGTGCCCGTGTTCGTTCATTAAGAAACTGAGCTTGTGCATGTTCATTCGTGCCTGTTCGTTAATATTGTAGACGAACGCAAACGGACACCAATGAACACTATCGGACACAAACGAACGCAATCAAATGCTAACGGGCGCTACCGGTGAAATCTATGGACTAACAATATCTGACAACATATCATATGGACTATCGTATCTATGTGATTTAAAATTGACATATTATTAGAAAATTTTAACAAAATACATAGAAACCAAGTTACATGATATGAGGTTCGGCGTAAACGAACACTATCGAACGGAATTTTCTTGATCGTTCATTTATTAAAAGGACGAACTTCCCGCCGAACAGTTCGCTGGACGTCCGGTTCGTTTACAGCCCTAATCACAAATTCATTACTTTTTCCAATAAAAACGCGTTCAACATTTTAACAAAATGTGATTTAAAATTGACATATTATTAGAAAATTTTAACAAAATACATAGAAACCAAGTTACATGATATGAGGTTCGGCGTAAACGAACACTATCGAACGGAATTTTCTTGATCGTTCATTTATTAAAAGGACGAACTTCCCGCCGAACAGTTCGCTGGACGTCCGGTTCGTTTACAGCCCTAATCACAAATTCATTACTTTTTCCAATAAAAACGCGTTCAACATTTTAACAAAATGTGATTTAAAATTGACATATTATTAGAAAATTTTAACAAAATACATAGAAACCAAGTTACATGATATGAGGTTCGGCGTAAACGAACACTATCGAACGGAATTTTCTTGATCGTTCATTTATTAAAAGGACGAACTTCCCGCCGAACAGTTCGCTGGACGTCCGGTTCGTTTACAGCCCTAATCACAAATTCATTACTTTTTCCAATAAAAACGCGTTCAACAAATCTTGCTCTTTTCTTTGAAGAATTTCAAACAATTAGTTTGTGAAGTCTAGAATAAGCAACACTAAGTGCAAGTAAAATTCAAAGTTGAATTTTTCGTTTCCAATTAAAGTCCATCCGCTTGGTTAACGCTAGCAAGAGTGAAACCTGATTCTTAAACATATTCAAGCACACCCATAACTGATGGATATAAAGTAACAAAACCAAAAAGTGTTTTATACTGTGAATTCCAATGTGTATCTCTGAGCTTTAAGATATGGTTATTGATTCACCCAAGTCCCAACTCCTTGTAGCAAAGTTATCTTCCAAATGTTTTTTACTTTCGCAAAGTTTATCTTGTCATTTGCAGGATGCACAAACGACATTTGTTAAAGATGCTACCGTCAACAAAATCTACAAACGTACGTATGTTTGTTCACAACTCCCTCAACAAGAAGTGACATTTGATAAACACGCTACCGTTAACAAAATCTACAAACGTACATATGTTTGTTCGCAACTCCCACAACAAGAAGTTGAATTTGGTGAGCAAAACAATGCATATAGAATGCCGAAACAATTTCTATTAAGATTAAAGCATGAATATGTTAAAAAAAATGCATATAGATTAATCCGTTAAACGCACCCGACATATTACATGCGTGCTTGAATATGTTAAAAAAATCAGGTTTCACTCTTGCTAGCGGTATCCAACTTGATTGACTTAATTGGAAATAAAAAAAATACGGCTTTGTATTTTACTTGCACTTGATGTTGCAGATTTTAGACATCACAAACTCAATTCCCAAAGTCTTCAAGCAAAATTTGTCAAATGTGATTTCATTGGTTTTTTATACCAAATATCTACTTGAAAAGTTTAGATTAAAGGGCTTTAACAAGCTCTTTAAAAAGGTTAACTCTTTTTGTGAGAACCCATAGAGAACAACTTTAGATATATTGTACTTTTATGTTGCATTTGTAATAGCATTTCACATACTTATGTTGGCTATATGAAATTCAATACGACCAAACTGGACCGGAAAAAATAATTACATAGCTTTAGAGCAATAGTCAACCAATCCCAAAAAATTTCCGACCCCGTGAAAAATTTTACAGGGTCCGCCACTAACCCCTACTAAAGACCACTAAAACAATTTGGACTCCAGCAACATCAAAGACATGTAATGAATTATACAACAGTCAAAAACTTCAATGTGTTAAATATGTAAATGAAAATCATCTTTCACAAAACTAATTCTCTATATCTCTCGCAAGCTACTCGAGCTCGGATCGATAAAAAGCTCAAAATGAGTCAAGCCCAATCCTCGAATAAAGCTCGTTTATTTATTAAGCCCAAGCTCGAGCCTTGTATGGAAAGCTCGTTTAGACTCGTCAAGCCTCAAAGGACCTAGTTTATTTTAAAGTTTTACCTATTTTAGACTTCTATGTATTAATTTCACATTCCATATTCGAGCTAGAGCCGAACTTAGGCTCGTTTAACTCCTTTTTCTCAAAATATATAAAAATAATTAAAATCGTATATGATTCGATTAATAAATAAAAAACTAGTCAATCCCAAGCTTGAAAAATAACTCATGAGCGAGCTCTAGAGTTAGAAAAAAAAGCTCGAAACAAGTTGAGCTTGAGCTCTATTAAGTCGAAACGAGCTGAGGTCGACTCAGCTTGGCTCGTTTGCATTAACTTCTCTCAATAATAAAATTAGCATTTCTAATATTATCTAGTTCTAATCCTTGCAGTAAATTAACTATTAATTCACTATACATTCCTCAACATTCAATAAACGCTTTTTTACTCAAAATATATAAAAATAATTAAAAACAAATATAACTCAATTAAAAAATAAAAAATGAGCTCGGGCTTTGAAAATAGAGCTCAAAACGAGCCAAGCTTGAGCTCAAGCTCTGTGCAAGTTAAACGAGCTGAGCTCGAGCCTAGCTTGGGCTCGGCTTGGCTCGTTTGCACCCGTACCTATCTCTCAACAATAACATTATGACTTCAAATATTATTAATCCTTGGCTATAAATTAAATCAACTATACACATTATCAAAACCTAGAACTCGAAAACCTAACGGCGTAATCCGTTAACTTCTAAACGTTACACGACCTAATATAATATTATATAACAAACAGTAACGGAACTTGTTAATTGATTAATTACGAAGCGTTAGTTACTCACTAGCGTCAGTAGACACGGCTAGGCATGTAAATTGATTAGATCGGTGGGGATGATACGATACGGAAGATGTACGGAACATTGCGGAAGTGATCGGAGATCGGTGGCGGAGTGTGGCCGGAATAATATTGCAGGATGTTGTTACGGCGGAAATGGATGACGTCATTGTGGTAGTAGTAGTGGCTACTTACTGGCTAGTGTTACTGTTGGGCGCCGCACAGGTATAAAAGTGAGAGGGTTGTGTTTGTTTTTGGACCCAAGATGACAAGGGCTTGATGCACAAATTGGGGTTTTAAAAAGGAAAAATGGTTTTTATTGGTACCAACTTTTTCATTTTTGCCGGCGCTGGTCCCAACTTTCATTTTGGTTGGCAACGGTCCCAACTTCAACATTCGTTGCTTCCACCAGTCCGCGACTGACGGAGCACTAACTCCGTTATTTTTTTGCTTACGTGTCAATCTGAGTTGTCAAAAACATATTACGTGGCAGCCACCGTGGATTATTGGTTCATTATGTGACAGCCACCAGAACCCTAACTCTTCAACGCTCACTCAAAACCACCGGATCCGCCCTCTCCGTCTTCGCTTCCGGCGAACCCCTCGCTGTCGCCGACCAAACTCCCGCCGTCCTCCTCCCCACCCCTTCCTCCACCTCCACCAAACCCCCTTCATTCCACCGCCGGCGGGCTGTACCTGAGTCGAGTTTGGGTTCAGGTTCGGGCATTGTCTTTAAAAAACATATTCTTTGTACCGGGTTATGGTCGGGTATAAAAACAGGTGTTGTATTTGAATACCTTATTTCTGGGTATTGAAATAACCATGTAATCGGGTTTTTTTTGGTATTTTCGGGTATAGATTGGGTTTTTTAAGAAGTTGCAATTTTTTGGGGTACATTTCGGGTATTTTTCGGGTATAGATTGTGTATTTGAAAAACCTAGTTTCGGGTATTGGAAAAACCGGTTCCAGGTTTGAAAACGATTCCGGTTTCCAGGCATTACCGGGTATAATCGGGTTCGGTTTCAGGTACGGGTTTTGGTAATAAAATGCATGCCCTATCCGTATCCGACCTTACCCGTAGGGTAGTAAAAATCTGTGTTTAAAAAATCGGTTTCGGGTTCGAGTAGTAAAAACCTGTGTTCAAGAAATTGGTTCCGGGTTTGGGTTTTTTGCGCACCTCCTTTTGTACCTGTTAATGGTTCATAGTTAAGAGGTAATTGTTAAAATGTTTACCACTTGATCATTCAGATTTAAGGTTAACTTTTAAACATTAAGAGACTATAAACCATTAAGAAGTAGCCACTTAATTGCTACCTAATAGCCTCTTAGATTTTAAATGAACTATTATTTGCAACCAATAATAATAACAGTGGATGCGTTTCTTTTCGGTGAAGTCGGTCAAGAGTTTGATGGTCTTAAATTGGATGTCAGTCACTTTTTTTTATAAATAGTTTACATGGGTTCCGTCCAAGTGTAATATTTATGTGTAGATGGACAAGATGAATAGATCCCAGTTCCCAACCCAAGGGGCGTTGAGTAGAAGATATATCCAAGTTCAGACAAGTAGATGCGTGTTGTACGATTTGGCACCAGAATCGGCATACCACATATTTACAGCTTGCCCGACGACTACAACGGGGTGGGATTGGGTGAGCAATTGGTTTAAGCTCCTAACGATAGTTGCTTCTTTAGTTAGAGAGTTATTTGAGCTCCATGAGCAGGTGGGTTTTGGCGGATAAAGAAAAGGGGTATTTTCCAGGCATCATGATGACGGTATGTTGGAGTATTTGAAAAGCTAGGAATGAGAAGATTCTCAAAACTAAAGAGATCAATATTGAAGATATCATTAAAGAAACAAAAGCTATAGGATTTTATGATACAAGTATAGGTCAAATCATAGATTGGGTCAATGTTTAATGTATAGTTTGATCATTATTTAGACAAAATGAGGGGCATTGTTTTGGATGGTTTGCCATATACATCTTTTGCTATGTAAAATTCGGAGCGGGGTATCAGGTGGACCAAGAACGTAACTTATGACCATCCGGTTGGATTGGGTAGAGCATACGCTAGTCGGCCGCCAATCATTTTAATTTTGGTAGTTGGATTGTTGAAATCTTTTAATAGTTAACCCGTTTAAACAAAAAAAGTTAAATGATTAAGAACTATAAGTTGTAGATTACAATAAGTATAGTGTAAAATTTCATCCATAACAAAACTATTACAATAGATTATTTTAATTTGGAACATATGAGGGTGTTTTGTGTTTTTGTATATCAGCATAGGTAAAGTAGATATTTTCCCTTCAATAAAAAGGTATTTTCATAGTGTTTTTTCTAACCAAAAAATTTATGTTATTTTATTACATATAAACATAGCCTTTATGGTTATACAGTCTTGCTAGATCCAGCTGAACATAGCAGTATACAACACCTATACATGCTCAACCGACTGACAATGAACCATCAGTGTCTTGAACTAATCTACATGGAAGTCTTTGCCCTTAAGTTGCTAGTCAAGTGGATATTGTGAACAAGTTTGGATAAGTATCACAACTTGAACTTGGCGTGCACACTTTCATCACTTTGTCTATGGAATATTTATTTTTCTTCTTTTTTATTTGGAGGTCGTTTTTCGTCTATGGAATATTTCTGTTTCTGAAATTCTTATATATCAATGGTGTGAGATTATTATAGGGTGAGTCGTTCGTGAGTTGGTAGAAACTGATTCGAAATGAGCATATAGTTAGTCTTTCGATAAACCCGTAGAGTGAGTTATGCTCTAAAATCAAGAAGAAAATAAGAAACCGAAACCGAAACTGAAACAATTTTCTCATTAATTTTTTTTTTCTCAAACAATAATTACAATATATAGGAAAACCAAGACATAATTATTTATTTATTTTTTCTCAAACACTCTAACTAATATATTAAAGCAAAACAATTTTGTCCGCATGTCCTTTACCTAGGTTGTCCACATAGGATTCCATGTCATCAACCTTCCATGACTAATTTCCACATATTCACAATAAAATTTTAATCAATGATATTGATTTTTATATTTTTGTAACTTATTAATGTAATTATGATATTAATTATTCTAATTATTGTTAGAACTAAAAAACTTATTAAATTTACTAGGTTTAAATTGTTCATCGTTTCTTCTTTAAAAGGTACATGCTTCGTTCAAAAATCATAACGCTCCCCATCGTTTGTAACCAGATTATTCGCCTCATCTATAACCAGTTCTTCATGATTTGTCGATTTCATAATCCAAACAACATCAAATATGCTCATCGTTGGCAATTATCAGGTATGATTTATATTTTAGTATTAAATCGATTTTTGTGAAGAACAACATCAAATTGATTCACTGTTATTGGATTTAGGGTTTAACTGCATGATTTTTTATACTAACAGCTAATAGATTTGATATTTAATCTATTCCTATTAATCGATTTATGTTTTAATCTATTTAGGGTTTAAAGGTGTGATTTTTTTAATATCGGTTAATCGATATGATGTTTAATATGTTTGTTACTTAAAATTATGTTTATATATTGTGATTTTTTGTTCCTAATACACCTTTTTCCAAGTTTCACTAATATTAATTTATTTTTATGACCTATCAATTTAAAATTTGAAAATTTTATTATATATGAATATGAACCTGACTGTTATAATAATTAAAATATTAGTTTACTATATTTAACACATTCCTTTATTTGGTATAATATTAGTCAAACAATAGTAATTGATTTAACGAGCATTTATCAATCAATACACACAAAAAAAAATAAATCATAATTCATTTTAAAAATTTTTGTCACACCCCGCCTTCGAGCCTAGGCGTGTGACTCACAGTTGGTACCACTTTCTGTCAATTCATCAAAGTTTGCAGTGGAAAATGTCAATTTAAAAATATTTACTTTCATAACATAGGGAATTAAATACCCTTGTTTGTTTTACAAAATTACTTGTTTTTTTTTAAAAAAAAAAACAAGTTTAATATATATATGCCTCAATACAAAATTAGCTGAGCCACCAGCTGCATTCTATGCCTAGTAATCTTCTATCTTCACTGGCATATTCTTCTCTGTACATTACTCTTGGTTACCTGAAAACAGTTTGAAAATACGTCAGCTATATGTTGGTGAATACGCTGACTCAATAAAACATTTTCACCATTCGTAATGACACAACACCAACAGTGTTCAACGACTCAGTGGGTCTCAGTCCCATCTAATCGGAACTAACAAACGCACAAACCACATAATCGGACTTCACTCGCCCTAGAGACAGTCACTTGCCTCATGGTCAGTATGTCTGTAGTGTGCCCACTACAGTACATATATGTAAGGATCCGGACACATGTGTATTTAGCCTGAGTGTTTAGTATTACCTTGTATCAAAACGTTTTAGAGGATTTGAACCAACCCTCATGCAAATACTTTCATAACTCTTTTACGTGTGGATAACAATCCATAGTTTATAAGAGTCAATATCTTTCAAATATCACATAGACGTATTCACGTCGAAAGTATATTCATACTATAAAAAGGTTGGGCGTATTCACCTTTTGTTGATTTCAAGATTTCTCACAAACAGATGTCTGATCTTTATCTCGGACCTATAGTACGAGAACAACATTCTATAAATAACTAGATCTATGATCTAGCTTTAGACCTTAAGTCTATTTGCATAACCTTTACCTTGATATTCATTTCATTTTATAAAACATTTATATACTACGTTTCTTTATCATGAAGAAACATATATTTATTTCTTCATTCATAAGATATATCTTTATAATAAAGAATAATATTTTATTCATAACCTTGTCTTATGAAAGTTATATTTCACTTATTAACTGATCAAGGTATAGACTATACCCTCGACTAGGGTCTAAGCCATATATAATAAAATAATTGGGCAGAACCCCTACCTTGTATGACTTATCTATGAAATGCTTAAACTTCACGTGGGCAGCGCTCCTACTTGCACGTACTTCTAGACAACGAGTGTGTCGGGAATGACGGAACTTTGGCACGAAAACCAAGGTAAAGTGTGGTATGAGATGTGAGGTGATGTGATAGGAACTTTATCCCATGGCCTGCTATTTATAGGCAAAATTCGTGCATCTTCGCGTATCGCGAAGGACAAATGTAGCCACAATTAATATTATATTCCTTCGCGTATCGCGAAGTTGCTCAATAGCTTGGTTGAGTCAACCCGTAGACCTGCCACGTGTCAGCACCAGGTGAGATTACTTCATGCATCTTCGCGTATCGCGAAGATGCTTCGCGTATCGCGAATGTGCTAAATTTTCATTCGTAATGACACAACACCAACAGTGTTCAACGACTAAGTGGGTCTCAGTCCCATCTAATCGGAACTAACATACGCACAAACCACATAATCGGACTTCACTCGCCCTAGAGACAGTCACTTGCCTCATGGTCAGTATGTCTGTAGTGTGCCCACTACAGTACATATATGTAAGGATCCGGACACATGTGTATTTAGCCTGAGTGTTTAGTATTACCTTGTATCAAAACGTTTTAGAGGATTTGAACCAACCCTCATGCAAATACTTTCATAACTCTTTTACGTGTGGATAACAATCCATAGTTTATAAGAGTAAATATCTTTCAAATATCACATAGACGTATTCACGTCGAAAGTATATTCATACTATAAAAAGGTTGGGCGTATTCACCTTTTGTTGATTTCAAGATTTCTCACAAACAGATGTCTGATCTTTATCTCGGACCTATAGTACGAGAACAACATTCTATAAATAACTAGATCTATGATCTAGCTTTAGACCTTAAGTCTATTTGCATAACCTTTACCTTGATATTCATTTCATTTTATAAAACATTTATATACTACGTTTCTTTATCATGAAGAAACATATATTTATTTCTTCATTCATAAGATATATCTTTATAATAAAGAATAATATTTTATTCATAACCTTGTCTTATGAAAGTTATATTTCACTTATTAACTGATCAAGGTATAGACTATACCCTCGACTAGGGTCTAAGCCATATATAATAAAATAATTGGGCAGAACCCCTACCTTGTATGACTTATCTATGAAATGCTTAAACTTCATGTGGGCAGCGCTCCTACTTGCACGTACTTCTAGACAACGAGTGTGTCGGGAATGACGGAACTTTGGCACGAAAACCAAGGTAAAGTGTGGTATGAGATGTGAGGTGATGTGATAGGAACTTTATCCCATGGCCTGCTATTTATAGGCAAAATTCGTGCATCTTCGCGTATCGCGAAGGACAAATGTAGCCACAATTAATATTATATTCCTTCGCGTATCGCGAAGTTGCTCAATAGCTTGGTTGAGTCAACCCGTAGACCTGCCACGTGTCAGCACCAGGTGAGATTACTTCATGCATATTCGCGTATCGCGAAGATGCTTCGCGTATCGCGAATGTGCTAAATTTTCATTTTCAGTCCCTGGTCTTTGATAGCTTGTCATATCTTGGTCATAGTTCAAAAATACTAAAGTGGCCCTTATGCGGCTCACGGCGATGCGAGCGTGCGAAGTGCGCCTTCAAAACGCCACATTACGTCAATCGCCTGAGTCCGTGTCGGTGTCCGTGCGCGTCGGGTGCTTCGCACCCTCCACTAGGACTAGTGGGAATGGTTAGCCATACAAGAACATTACCATGGATAATTCCTTCCTTATAAAGTGCTTTCAATTCTCTCCCACTTTCCATGTGAGATGGAGTTTCCTTACTTATTCCCTTAGCATAAAAATGCTTTCTTTTCTTTGCCATACTTTTCCCATTACTTGCCTCGTGAATATTTTTGTCCTTCAACTTTATAAACTTGTCAAATTTGAACCAAAATTTTGTGGGTGTTACATTTTTAAACTTTCATTTTATAGTAGCTGACTTTATTTAAATATCTTAAGTTTAAAAGTTAAACACCTAATCAATTAACTTTATAAATTTAGAAAAACAAATGTTTATATCTTCTAAATTGTTTAAATGCTCTTTTAAAACTCTTAAATTTTTTAAATAAATGTCTGTTTTATAGGTTTGACTAACTCATTAAGTTTTAAACGGTCTCAGCATAAAATAAATATTTCTCAAAATAGAATGAAAACTTTCATTACTATTCATTCAAAATTATTTGAAAACTATTAAAATCAAAATCTTTTGAAACAACTTATATATGCAATCTAATTAACAAAATATTTAATTTGTAACTAATTCAAATACGGGTTTCATTATTATTAATTTTGCTGTAATTTAGGATATAAATTGAGGTATTGTTTGAATTTGTAACTAATTTGAGGTGTTGTATTCATAGGTTTTGGCATTTTACTGGTTCCAAATTGCTTTGGATAACATAAACACCATCAAGTTATGCTTTCTTCAATTATGTCTATGTAAAGTTTTTCTTTTTATTAATTAATGATGTGTTGTAAAACACACGTATTTTCCGCACGTTTTATCTACGTTTTACATTATATTTTATATTTTTTAACTCGTTTTAGATAGGTTTTACGTAAGTTTAATAACCTTGTAGGTTTTGGGTGAAAGAAAGAAGAAAACCGGGACTTTTCGAGCATTCTACGAGCCTTTTACGCATACAAGTTCAAGACAAAGCTCAAGGCCCGACCCGTATGCATCATGGAGGCCCAAGACCATATTATATTATAACATAAAAAACAAATTAAAAAAACCCTAAGCTGCTACAGTTGTTGCGATCGGAAATCAGGAAGGAAGAAAGAAAAGAAAAAAAGTTTTGTGCGCTAGGGTTTGAAGCTTGTGGCGGCTAGGGAAGGAAGAACAAGCAAGAACCAGCCTCGGGATCGATTATCATCAGATTTTACAGCAAGGAGCAGCCCCGGAAACATCCATATCCTTACATCTTTTTCATTGTTCATACACTTTTAGTTTCTTGCTTAATTGTTAATTTGTTTTGCAATTGTGTTAGAGATTGAAGTGTTTATGATTATTTTTGATCGTTGGACAATTGTTAAGATGATTGGTATGAGTTTATTAATGGTTTTATTCAATGTTCATGGCTGTCCAATTAATATGCTAGGCTAATCTTGTTAGTTCTACATAGGAATGATGATTCTTGTTAGGTTTTGATAGGTTTTATGGATTGTTTGATTGATAGACTTGAATTGCTATTGTAAAGTTTGATTTAGACATGAAATAGGTTGTGTTTAGTGGCTGGAAATTTTAGTGATTCATTGCATAAACCCCGTGTGTTGATTGATCAGTTTCGTATTGATTGATCGGTGCATTGTTTGATTCTAGACTTTGTGTTTAGGGTTAGTTTGCGGTAGGAACAACCGTAGGGTTTTGTTGCGTGATTATTTGGATTAAGTACAGCGGTTAAACACCTTCTTTGAGACCCAGAGGTGATAGGAAGTTTGGGTTGTCTCATTGCCTTTGCATGCTAGAATAAGGATTGCGCGAGAGCGAGTTCGTTTCTTGTCAGGTTTAGGTGTTTTGAGTGACTAGTTGATCTATTTTGGTTTAAGTTGAATTGTTCCTCTATCCTTGGTTGTGTAGTATTCATTGCCATTAGGGTCGAGTGTTGGTGAGACCGAGAGGTGATCCTTCATTAGAACACGTTAGCAATTGTTTCCCGGTTTGGTCGTTTTAGCCGATTTTGAGAAGTTAGGCTTTATTGAGTGAGACCGAGAGGTAATCCAATGAGCCCGAGCGATCCTTAGTCGTGTCATCTTTAGAGACCGGTGTCTTGAAGTCATCAAATCCATTAGCTTGTTAGGCCTACAATTTGATTCAGACATAGGTAGACGTTTTTCTCCATCCTAAGTTAACACAGTTAGTTTTCCGTTAAGTTTTCCATTTTTGGTAAATTTTGTCAGTCAATTAGGTTAGTTCAGTTAAGTTAAAAGAAATCAAAAATCAAAATAATATTATTCTAAGGTAGGTCTTGTCTAGGGTTAGTAATCGTTAGCGTCTTACGTGTCCACGTGTTCGATACTCGGACTTCCTAGGTCTATACTACTTGCGATCGGTACACTTGCCGGTTGTGTGTGGTTTTAGGATTTTCGTTTTAATATTAAAGCTTAGTTGTGAGGGTCATTATTATAGGGTTATTAGACACACATCAATTAATTTCCTTATCACTAATTGTTTATTTTTTTTTTTCTAATGTATCTGTGTTGAAATTTACACAATGTTTATTTTTGTTATATTTCAGTTATTGTGTATGAAGCATGACATTTTGGATATTGATTTAATTAGACGGTTAACTTTCAATTAATATGTGATTTTTGTTCTCATATTATAAGTTATAAAGATATTTTAACTTTTTATTTATCTCTGTTAGTATTTGTATGGTTTTGTATTTGAATTAAGTAACAATTTAATATCTCATAATTTATGTAAAGGTATCTTTTTTTATATAAATATGACATTTGTATTTTACTAAACGTTTTAAATATGTTCTACCTTGTGTAACACGGACACTATCCTAGTAATTACAATATAACAATATATAGGAATATCAAGACATAAAAATAGGAGAAGACAAGCAATAAGAAAACCTAATTAATATAATAAGGAAACTAAATAGCATTTATTTAATTATTAAACTTAATAAATATATATTATGATCGTGTCACGAGCTACTCAAGCTCGAATCAATAAAAAGCTCAAAATAAGCGAGTTTTTTTCAAGCTCGAGACTTGAATAAAAGCTCGTTTAGTTATTAAGCCCGATGTGGAGCTTTGTATGAGAAGCCCTTTTGAACACAATAAACTAGTTTTATGTATTTTCAATGTTACCTATGCTGGACTTCTACACCAACAGGAAGCGAGCTAATACTCGTTTTTAAGGTTTTCCTTAAAAAATATGTAAAAATAATTAAAAACATATAAATAAAAATATTAATTAATAAGCAATAAACGAGCCGAACCCGAGCACAAAAGAATAACTTACGATCAGAGATCATGCTTTAGAAAAACAGTTCGAAACAAGCCAGGTCGAGCACGAGCCCTCTCTCTCATAACTCATAAGTCAAAGGGAGCTCTCAAGCCTAATTGAGCTCGAGATTGGCTCGTTAACACATAAACAAGAAACAGTCATGAAACACCAACAAATGGACGCATATGATCAATGAGCATGAATATATTAAAACCACCATAAACCTTTATTCCATTATAACCAACCAAACTGATGAACATCATCCAGGAACACATGATATCAATCACTTAAAGTCTCAAACCAACACAGAACATAAACCGAAATCAAGAACTTATAACTCGCATAAACAATCAACGACCTTCATCTTCAAAAACCATGAATCTTGATCTGATCTTTCTTCACAATGCCCGCACGACTCAAGAACACCGACACGTTCTTGCGTTGATCGCCTTGAAGTTGAATCACTTTACCAAGCTCTTTGTCTTGGACAACAGTGCCATTGTAGCAAAACTCTTTCTTCAAATCTTTTAATATCTTTTCATAACCGAGCTCCTTTTTCAGACCTTGAACCGTTATCAAGCTTTTTCGACCGTTTCGTTGTTATATACGGATATGAACATACTCCTTGACCCCGGCACCGCCACCTGATTCTTGCTCAATGTCGGAAAATGGATCGAAAGACGATGGGATCTGGACTTCTATATCAACCATGAACTTTGTTTGATTGTTGATGATGATTTGCTGTTCACAAACATAAAATCAAACAATCAGCCTCCCCTAGTCACCGACTTTGAACGATTTCTTGGTCCGATTAAATGAAATCGCATTAGTAAACTACCGGTTAGAAATTATTCATCGATTGGGATTGAGTTTGAAAAATGCTTATCAGTTCATTGGTGTTTTCAAAAAGCCAATAAATTAAAATGTGTTTGGCAATCACAAAAAAATCTTTATTAGTTTTTGAAAGGGTTAAAAAAACAGTTTTTCTAAAAGCCTCAAATCCTGGCTTTTCAAACTCAATCCCAAACATGCTCTTAATAGATGAAGTCCTGGTTGTAAAAATGGTTGTAAAAATCCCTGGTTAATCACTAGTCAGCACCCATCGACTAGTGGCCGATTAATCGCTATTTGGTTAAAATCAATCAAAATCGAAAAATTACATATAAATCAAATCCGATTAATCTCGACTAATCTTATTATCGCTAGTCCCTACCCGCCGCTCGACTAGCGCGCAGCGATATCTGTACAACCTAGGATGAACTCACATAAGTAGAAGGGATGAGCAACCTTCGGTACCGAATCGGTACGGAAGTTTTGAGTTTCGGATCGGTACGGTACCGGTATTTCCTGAATTTTTACTACCGGTACCGAACTGAATATTTCGGTACCGGCACCAAGATTTTGTGATTTTCGGGATGGGTATTTTCGGTACCGGTATGGTACCGAGCTCATCCATAAGTAGAACTGTAAGGTGCACAAACTGGTTTAAAACTCAAAACTGATTTAGGTTGAAACCAGTTCAATTTGGTTAACAAAAGTCAAAACAGGTTTATGATCGGTTTCGATTCGGGTGATACCGGTCTCTTGACCGGGTTATGATCAGGTTCGGTGCACAAACTGGTTTAAAACTCAAAACCGATTTGGGTTGAAACCTGTCCGGTTTGGTTAACAAAAGTGAAAACCGGTTTACTATCGGTTTCGGTTTAGGTGATGCCGGTCTCTTGACCGGGTTATGATCAGGTTCGGTTCGGGTTTTGACTGGTTTTTGCCCGGTTTCGGTTCGGTTAACCAATTTTGATGGAGAAAATTACAAATCGGTTCCAAACCTATATTCAGTTTCAAACCGGTTCGGTTTCTGTTATGAAAATAAAAGAATAATAATGCAATTAGTATACTGTTGAGGGACTTGGTGGTTATTAATATAACCCCAGGGGCGTTTTTGTACTAGGAGTGGTTATGAAATGAAATTGAAAATTCCCAAATCTCTCTCTCTCGATCTCTTTCTTCTTAGTTTCCCTCCATTTTCCAATTGTAATCCTAACAGTGGTATCAGAGCAACGATCCTTGATTGGAGCTCAACCACAACTGATTCTATGACGATAACTCGAAATCAGGATATCGAGAAATCGTTGAAGGATCATGACAAAGCTACTGCAACAATCAATTCCGTGCTTGAGATTCTCGTTAAACAGCAACAAGAGATGTTAACTAGTTTAAACACTCTTGCCTCCAGTCAATCAGGTCCTTCTAGTTTCAATTCTCAGTCATCTCATACCGATGCATCACTTTCATTCCGATTTACTCGAATAGGTAAACTCGAGTTTGACGAAACAGATCTAGAAGGCTGGATCTACAAGTGCGAGCACTTTTTCAGCTTAGATGAGACTCCAGAAGCTTCGAAATTAAGGTGTGCAGTCATTAATTTGGAAGGAGACGCGTTACAATGGCATCGGTCCTACATGAGAACCAGAAGGTTAACTGTGGCAGAGCTACCATGGCCAAATTACGTGCGAGCGATTACAAATCGATTCTCAGATGTGCTGGAAGAGTTAGCATCCATAACTCATTCAGGCGAGTTGAGTGACTATTGTAATTCCTTTGATTGTTTGTTGAACAAGGTGAGCATCACTGAGGCACAAGCCGTGAGCTTATTCCAAGGAGGAGGTTAAAGGACCGGTGAAAATGTTCAAACCGACAACACTTCACCAGGCATACGCATTGGCCAGAACTCAAAATATCAATAATGCTAGGTTGCTGAAGCAGCTATCACTCAATTCTGCAGATTACAGAGGCTCAACTTCCTATTCCAAAACTTATACTGAACCTGCTAAGGTATTACCTCCTAGTAATGCATATAAGCTTCCCTTATTACCTGCTCCACATGTTAAAAAGCCATTACCAGCACCTGTTCTAATTAATTCAGCACCTGTTAATTCTAGAAGCTAAACCAGCAAAGAATTAGAAATAAAAAGGTCAAAGGGAGAATGCTTTTGGTGTCCAGAGAAATTTGTTCCTGGTCAGAAGTGTACACGTAATCAATTGTATATAATAGAACTTGAAGATGATGAAGAGGTTTCAGTTATGAACGAGGCTGAACAGGAACCTGTTTTATCTCTTCATGCTCTATTTGGTTTACATTCTTATGCTACAATGAAGGTGCAAGGTACAGTTGGTACAAGACAACTGCATATTCTGATTGATTCAGGGTCCACTCACAATTTTGTGGACATTAAGTTGGCTAAGAGATTACAGTGTGTAGTCGAGGAGGTTAAGCAGTTAACTATTAGTGTTGCTGATGGGAAGCAATTGGTTTGTAATCAGGTTTGTCATGAATTTCAATGGTGCATGCAGGGCCATTGGTTTGCAGCTAAGGTATACTTAATTCCTTTACCTAGTTATGACATAATACTAGGAGTTCAGTGGCTTATGCACCTTAGTGATATAATGTGGAATTTTAACAATATGACTATGAAATTTGTTGTTGATGGGAATACTTGTGAATTGAAAGGAATAGAAAATAATAGTATGTCCGTGTGCTCTTTAGAAAGGATGTTTACTTTGTGGCAAAAGCAGTATATCAAAGATGGTTCTCAACTTTTTAATCTGCAACTAACTGCTGTCAATGAAGAATCACATATGGGATCCAAAATCCTACATAGTGAACCATCTACAGCTTTGCAACCGTTATTACAATCATATGAGGATGTCTTTGACACTCCTTTTACCACCCCCTAGGCCATTTGATCATAAAATTGTATTAAAAGAGGGATGTGGACCAGTGAATCAAAGGCCTTATAGATATCCTGCTATTCAGAAGGATATTATAGAAAAAATGACAAGATAACTCATTGAATCTGGTGTAATAAGAAAAAGTTGTAGTGACTTTGCCGCTCCTGTTGTATTAGTGAAAAAGAAGGATGGCCAATGGCGTATGTGTATGGATTACAGGAAGCTTAATGAGGTAACCGTTAAGAATAAATTCCCTATCCCATTGATTGAGGAATTGTTGGATGAACTAGGTCATTCTTCTATGTTTTCAAAGTTGGACTTGAGATCAGGATATCATCAGGTAAGAATGTGCCCTGATGATATTGCTAAGACTGCATTTAGGACACATGAGGGACACTATGAGTTTTTAGTGATGCCTTTTGGGCTCACTAATGCCCCTGTAACTTTTCAAGCATTAATGAATCATGTCTTCAGACCTTTGTTAAGGAAGTGTGTTTTAGTCTTTTTTGATGACATCTTGATATACAGTCATAATGAGGAACAACACTTGTTACATCTGGAGGAGGTTCTTAAACTGTTAAGGGAACATCAATTATATGCCAAGAGATCCAAATGCACCTTTGGTGGTTTAGCAGTGGAATATTTGGGTCATGTAATATCTTGGGAAGGGGTTGGTATTGATCCAGTCAAAATTGAGGCTATTAAGAGCTGGCCAATACCTCAGACTTTAAAGCAGTTAAGAGGGTTTCTAGGGCTTGCAGGGTATTATCGCAGATTTATCAAATCCTTTGGCATTTTAGCCAAACCATTAACTAATTTGCTAAAGAAGGATTCATTTCGGTGGAATGATAAAGCCCAAGCTTCATTTGATTAGTTGAAAGTGGCTTTTATCAACTGCCCCGGTCCTGGCTTTGCCAGATTTTAATCTTCCTTTTGCTATTGAAACAGATGCTTCATTAGGAGGGTTAGGTGCCGTGCTACTACAAGCAAAGCACCCAATTGCTTACATTAGTAAGGCCTTGTCTCCTAAACAATTAGTGCTATCAGTTTATGAAAAAGAATTGTTAGCCATACTTATGGCAGTCAAACAGTGGCACTACTATCTTATTATGGGAAGATTTACAATTCATACCGACCAGCAAAGTCTTAAATATTTGTTGGGACATAAGGTCACTACCCCACTACAACATACTTGGTTAGCCAAGTTACTGGGTTATGATTATGAGATTGTTTATAAGGAGGGCAAAGAGAACTTAGCTGCTGATGCTTTATCTAGGGTATCTGCAGCTTCATTATTTGTTCACAGGGTTTCATCTTTTGAACCCTTGCTGTTACAAAGGATTAAGGAAAGTTGGATTAATGATATTGATATAGCCCAGCTATTGCATCAAGTTCAGGAAGGAAAGTTTATGGAAAATATTAAATGGGATGGAAATCTTTTGTTTTGGAAGAATAGGGTTATGGTTGGAAAAAATGAATCTTTAAGACAGGAGATTATGAATTTATGTCATAATTCTCCTATGGGGGGTCATTCGGGTATCCACGCTACAGCCCAAAGAATTAAAGGCATGTTCTATTGGAAGGGTATTTCAACGATGGTTAGACAAACCATAAGGGAGTGTGATGTGTGTAAAAGATCTAAAAGTGAGCATGTGGCATCTCCAGGTCTGTTACAACCTTTGCCCATCCCCAAATCAATTTTTGCTGGCATTTCCATGGAATTCATTGGGGGTTTACCTAAATCTTTGGGAAAGGATACAATATTTGTTGTGGTTGATAGGCTGACTAAATACAGCCACTTTATACCCCTGTGCCACCCTTTTTCAGCAGCTGTGGTTGCTCAGGTATTCTTAGATAATGTGTTTAAACACCATGGCTGTCCGGTTACTATTGTTTCAGACAGGGATTCAATCTTTCTTAGTGGGTTCTGGAAAGAATTAATAGCTTCATTGGGTATTGAACTTACCATGTCAACGGCTTACCATCCTCAAACGGATGGTCAAACCGAGGTTGTAAACAGGTGTTTAGAAGGTTATTTGAGGTGTATGGTATTTGAGAGACCCCACACTTGGGCTAAGTAGCTGCCATTAGCTCAGTGGTGGTATAATACTACCTTTCACACTTCTATTGGCATGACTCCATATGAGGCATTATATGGATTTTCCCCTCCATTGCATGTCCCTTATTTTCCAAAAGATTCTATTATGCCTGAAGTGGATGCTTTTATGCGTGATAGGGAGTTAGCTTTGAAGGTGGTTAAAGACGCTTTAGTCAAGGCTCAAAATCGAATGAAACAACAAGCTGACAAAAAAACGTTCTGAGAGGTTATTTTCTGTTGGCCATTGGGTTTATTTGAGGCTGCAACCATACATGCAGAATTGTATGAGGTCTGTCAAGCATTCTAAGCTTGGGCCAAAGTATTTTGGTCCATTTTTAATTGTAGAAAAGGTTGGATCTGTTGCTTACAGGTTAGATTTACCAGATGAAGTTCAGTTGCATTCAACTTTTCATGTCTCTTTTCTAAAGGCTGCAAAGGGTTCCTCCGGATACTATTAGTCCTATTCCAGTGGCTTCTAGGTTCAGGTTGCAACCTTTGGCTATTTTGGAAAGGAAAATTGTTAAGCGGGGTAATCGGGCTACCATGCAAGTGTTGGTGCAGTGGCAAGGTCAAACTATTCAGGATGCTACTTGGGAGTATCTTGATGAGCTACATGTTCGTTTTCCAGATTTGGACTTACTTTCTTGGGGTCAAGAAAGTTAAGGAAGGGGTATTGTTACGAAAATAAGAGAATAATAATGCAATTAGTATACTGTTGAGGGACTTGGGGTTATTAATATAACCCCAGGGGCGTTTTTGTAAATTTTTAGGCGTTTATACACTACGAGTGGTTATGAAATGAAATTGAAAATTTCCAAATCTCTTTCTTCTTAGTTTCCCCCCATTTTTCAATTGTAATCCTAACAGTTTCGATTTGATTTTCATTAATAATCAATTAATCGGCAATTGATTGCTGATTAATTGCATACTAATTAGCTATTAATCACCTATTAACTCGAGTAATCCCGATTTTCACTTTTAACAAAGTGATCTATATTTATGTAACAAATACAAAAAATTAACCTATGCACATAATAAAATCAAAAAAACAATAAAAGATTCCACAATTCAACATAAAAACAAATCAAAAAAATTAATAATATTAAGAAGATTAGAACTAACCGATGAACTCTTGTCTTCTCTTAATAACAATAATAATAATAATAATAATAATATTGAAGAATAAGAATATGTGACGAGAAATTAATATGATGGTTGTGGGGGTTTTATAGAGAGAGAACCGGGTTATTTCTATGGCGGTGGGTTAAAGGTTTCCGGGTCAGGTCACACATGTGACGACAGCTCATAGTGTTTTCAAGAGTTTGCTGGTCACAATAATATAGAAGAGTTGTGATTTGTTATATTTCTTTATTATTAACCAATAGTTACGATCTAAGGTAATCGGTGATATTTGAGTTCCGAGACACCGGTTATTAGAGGTGTACAAATAAACTTAGCTGAAAATCAAATCGAAGCCGAACCATTTGAAATCGTAGAAACTGGTTCGGAACCTATTGAAACCAATTTGTAATTTTTTCCACCAAAACCGGTTAACCGAACCGAAAGCGGGCTAAAACCGGTCAAAACCCGAACAGAACCTGATCATAACCTGGTCAAGAGACCGCTATCACCCGAACCGAAACCAATCATAAACCGGTTTTGACTTTTGTTAACCAAACCAAACTGGTTTCAACTCTTAAATCGGTTTTGAGTTTTAAACCAGTTTGTGCACCTCTACTGGTTATCGTGGTGAGATATCGGTAATTTTAGTATCATGTAAAGTTCATATATATATAACTTTCCTACCATTAACAAATTAATTTTTGCAACTTGCAAAACGCTAACAATCACAAGTAGAAACCGATTAAGACTTAAAACACTAATAATGAACACTAAAAATTGATAATTAAGACTTAAAACATTGATATCGGAAATCTCGGTGATATATCGGTCCAATATCGGTGAAATACCGGTCAATATCACCGGTATTATCGGTACCGACACTTTAACCGATATTTTACGAAGGGACTGATAATTGACATATCATTGATATATCGGTGATATACCGGCAATATCGACTGTATGAGTTCCAATTTGTATTATCATTATTTAACAATATAAGTATATAAATTTGATTATTTCTTCTGACGTCATGACATATTTTTTAAACATAAAACTAAGGAAGTTATAGTTTTTATAAAATAGTAAATTGTGTTTGGTCGGCCTTTAATAGTTTGTTAAGTCGTAACATGCGAAGACACATTAGACAGAATACTTTATGGGCCGGTCCGCTTGAAAGTTACTTGAGCTCGACCAATAAATGGCTCGAATTGATCGTGCTTTTTAGATGAAACTTGTTAAGTTATCGAGCATGAGAATGAGCTTTGCATGGAGAGCTCGTTGAGCCTTACTAGGATTTGTGTGTTTTTAAGTCTCACATTCCTTGGACTTCTTTGTATTAGTTTTACACTGCATTACAAAGCTAGAGTTAAGGTTTGACTCGTTTAAAGTCTTTCTTCAAATATGTAAAAATCATTAAAACAGTATATACGTTAATTAATAGAGCCGAGACTGAGCCCGAGCATGAAAAAAAAAGTCACGAGCCTAGATCGAGCTTTAGAAAAAAAGCTCGAAACGAACCAAGCTTGAGCTCTCGTAAGTCAAAGGCTCAGCTCGTTTACACTCCTATTTGGGCATTTGCAATGGTTCCAAAAAAAAAAGTCCACGCCATGCAACGTCACTTCCACGTAAAATCAATGTTTAAATTAAATAAATAAAAATAATATTGAAAAAAGATTTGTGAACGAAATTAATATCAATTAATCAATAGTTCTCACTCCACTTGCTGACTAGAGACTTGTGGTTACTAACTTACTACAAAACCGGCCCTTTATCCAATGAGGTTTTTTTGAACGAAATTTCTTGTTCATGTTCGTTAATTCATTAAAATAACGAACATAAACGAACTTTCTGTCAAACAGTTTACGAAATTCTCGTTGAAACATTTTTGCGTGTTCCCCTTTTTTCTTTTCTTCAATCACGAGCACTTCTCTTTAGGTCCAGTAGCACAGTAGCACAGTTCATCATGCCCAGCCCAATGATTAACTAGCCCAGTCATTTAATTATTATAACTCACCTAGTTCTATTTCAAAAGCAAACAACTCATACAAGTACCAGTTTAATATATTTATTTATTATTATATATATTAAAAAACAGATTTACTCTTACATTTTTACTATTTATTTTACTGTTCATATATACAACTCTTTTTGCTTTATGTACTGTTCTTTACTACTGCGTATTTAGGGGGTGTTTGGCCTAGCTTCTATTTTTTGGCTTATGCTTATATTTTAAAGTGGCTTATAACTTAATTTCTATTATTTGATAAGCTTCTTTTAAGTGTTTGAATTAGCTTATTTTCTACAAGTTGATAATAAGTTGTTAAATCCACCATTTTTTAATTTGTTATAGTAATAAGTTGCTTTAATAATTTTTAATTTACCATCATTTGAAGGAAAATGAGTAATTTACACCCTAACACAAATAAGTTTCTTCAGATAAGCTAAAAAATTATCTTCAAATAAGCTTATTAAAATTAGCTTATATAAGCTTATAAACATAAGCTTAAAAAGCTAAAACAAACACCATACTAAGCTTATTTTGTAAACTAAATTGTTGGTTTTTTTATTTTTAAATTTTAAGAAAAATGTCAGCTGTAGAATGAAGTTTTAGGTTAGTTAGTGATCCTTTTGAAATTTGTTGCAACCTGACATCATATTTTTGCATATGAGCAAGAACCTGATTCATGTAGGAGAAATTGTCATTCTATGTTGATTGTGAGTTTCTCAAATTCTTTTGTCTTCCTTTCAATTTTTTATTCAAATTAGTATGTAAGCTTTTATTATGCTCTTAAAGTATTTTTATATGCGAAAACATTAAAAAAAAAAAAAAATTGGGTCAAACAGGCCGTGGTCAACCCCTAAATATGTGTGTCGTGTTCGGGCTCTGTGTCTTACATGTTTTTAAGGTTTGGCCCGTTTAAAGTTCTCAGTATAGCTGTTTTTAAAACTTTGCCAACAATCAGTTTCTGACATTTTGATTTTGATTGTGTTTTGGCTAATCCATATACTTATTCTCCTTTGACATAGCATGGGCGTCTCCGAAATATGCAAATTTATTTATTCTGTTTATTATGAATTAACATAATGATATTATCAAACAAAGTAATTTTGTTTGCATCTTCAGGTCATGTTACCAATGACACTTGATCAAATAAAATAGATACTTCAATAACTATATTAAGAAATCAAATGGTTTCTCTTTACTGTAAATGAGCAAAATGACCAAGTGGATTTTATACCAACTTTTATGTGTTATTTTCGAAAATCTCAAGTAATATTTATTGGAACATATGAAATAACAGGTTTTAGCAGATTCGACATATATGAACAGAGCTCTATTTATATGGCGCCCTGCTTGCGGTCTGTGCATATAAGGTATATATGTGTGAACCCTCGGATGGGCAAAAGTGAAATTGCACTAATTTTGACGTTATTTTACTAATCTCGTGAAAATACGTTAAAAGTGGCGGAAGGTTAATCAGGCATTATGTAGTGGCGTTGATAGTCGAAAGACGATGGTACATGCACCAATCGGTCGGTGTTCTGATGGTTGTGTGCTATGTGCCTTAGTCCAAGGCTTGATGCAAAACTACTATCGAGCCGAGGGTCTCACGGAAGCAGCCTCTTTATTCCTACAGTGTAGAGATAAGGCTGTCTACATCTTACCCTCCTCAGACCCTACCATAGCTTTGCTATTTGTGGGATATACTAAGTTCGATGATGATGATGATGATGATCTAAGAGGTAATCTATGATTGCTATCTTATTGTACCTCTTCTATGTGTTATTATAATTAATTGTGTCAAAATCGTCTTTAATCATGTAAATAATTAGAGTAGAAAACAATGTTGCTTTGGTACAGGTCTATGTGCATTATGTACGAGACTTATACCTTCTCTATTGAGAGAAAGTATAACTTACAACCCAGAAGTATTAACTTGCCAAAACCGTCAACAGCAATATTTCCCTGGTTTGTGCGTAATAAAATCTACTTAGTTTGGTCTTCACATATATTTCAACTAAGATACCCTGTTTGAGCCAAACTGTTTCAGTATCCTATATTTCTTTTTTTTTTTTCCCTTCTGCAGGTGCTCACAAATATATCTACTACATTATGTGCTTCATGATTGCTTATGATTTTCAAATGCTTCAGCATAAGGATATTGAAAGAACGATTCGAGCTTTTTGAAAGCATGGCGGTAGTTGTATTGAAGTTCCAAGGAGGTTGTGAAGTGCACTTTAGAGGCAGTATTTAGTACCAATCAAAAGTTATTACCTACTTTATTAACCATTGTAAATTAGCATTTCAACTGTATTAGCAAATCAGTTAGCAAATTATAAAATACTAACAACATTTCTCAGTACGAACACGAGATCCGCTGCAAAGCGCGGGGTTCCGTTTACTAGTTCTATTTATAAAAATAACTTAATGTAATTTATTAATCTAACTCATCTTTAATTTCTATAACATGTAACAAGTAAAACAATATATTTGTAGCATATATGATGCAAAAATGCATCGATTATGTAGACGTTTTCGATAGTCGGCCTCAAGCTTGGTAAAAATACTGCATTTTTGCTCGTTGTCTTTTGAAACCTACAAGACATAAAAACGAATAGAAGTAATACATTTATTAATGATATCAATGTATTTTATAAATACTTAACATGTAAATACTTGTTTAGGTGTTTTGTAAGGTAAGGTACAAAAAAAAAGTCGCATAAAATAGAAATATATAAGATATTGAACAAATCACCAGTGATAGCAAAA